>NW_017306856.1:446486-470384 GCF_000935625.1 Nanorana parkeri | reverse complement strand
CAAAGTTTCATACATTAAAGTTTAATAAAAATTAAAAACACCCCAAAAAAATATTTCAAAGCCACTCACCCCCCACGTACAAGCACATACAAACTCAATGGACAACTGCAGAACTGTGTGAAGTTGACACCCCCTCCCCATACCCACCATGTGTCTCAGGCTTTCCTGCCCCTCTTAGGTGCCTGGTGTTTCCAATTTCCATGGTGGGTGTGAGGATAGAGAGCAGCAGAGATCAGGGAACATCTGTCTTTTGCTCTTCGCTGGGTAGGATGAAGCCGGAAGTGCTCAGCTCTGAGCACTTCCAGGTTCAGAGCTGTTAAGCCCTGACCACTCTGGCTGGTTGAGCACAGTCTGTGCTACATTGGCTTCGGCAGAGTGCAGATGTGATATTAGGGGGCCTAAAATCAGATCCCTGATGTCTCCTTAAAGAGAACCTGTCACCTGGCCAACGCTATGACATAGGGGGATATGAACAACCTTTGGGTACTGCAGTTTTTTCACCAGGTGCACACAGTTTTGAGGCTTGACATTACAATGTGCATCCCTGGCCTATCATATGCCAACTGTCCTGTCCTGCCTGGTGCTTCTCGATGCTGTCCCAGCCGTGTCCCAGGATCATGTGCAGTAACCAATTATAAAAGGGGAACTGAGGAAGTGGGCGGTCCCTGCACTTTTAGGGATGTGACCACAGCAGAAAGTAAGGGTGGTCTGGGCGTGACCACGTCAGAAAGTGGGCATGTCAAGTGTGGGCGGGTTACAAGCCTATCAGAGGATCCAGCCTTTCCACACTCCAACTCATGATGCTTTAAGGCCGGAGTTCTAGTTTTCACCTTTTAGTTAGCGCATTGCTCAGCAAACGACCAGCACGATGTGCGCTATGCTGGGTGATGACAGGTTCTCCTGTTTTGCTCATAGGATCCTTTAGGATGATTTTTTTTTTTTTGGGTGGGGGGTTATTGGCTAAATTGGACACTGCAAATGTATCTGTAACACTGTGCGGTACCTGCGCCAAGCTGACGGCTCTCTCCGGGATCTGGATACGGGGAAAAGCGTACAGGGCCCCGTGGATGGGGTTACAGTGGATTCCCGGGGCCCGGTTTAGTATTTCCTCTGCCAGCCGGGCCTTCTCCAGCTGAGTGCTCAGTAGATTCTGTGCCTCCTGCAGAACAAAATGGAGGAGGGAAGTTAACGCTCTCTTACAAAGCCCCTCCCCCAACCACCTTCAGGTCACCTGACTTTTACTCTTTTCCCCTCACTGAGCCATTTATATACTAACTTTTTGTTTTTACTTATTTTATCTAATTGGCAACAAACAATTACACCACCTGAAGCCCCTTCTCCACCTTCCCTCCATAGAAAGTGATAGATTACACCCAATTTAGCGCGGTTCCCATTAGCACTAAGAGTTTAAATGAGAGACGATTAGAAAGTCATTTTTCTGGATTGTATTTCCCCAAATGAACAATTTCCTGGAGCAGCTCTAAAAGATGGCCAGAATAATATTTGCCATGAAAAAGGGGAATACTGATCATGACCACATTATACAAGTTCATCCCATTAGTGCTACTGTTCATCGAAGTGTGCATTTAATCCCGTCATTTGAAAAGGGCAGGGGTGGGTGGGCAGAGACAGGCCCCGCCCACGAGGGGCCTTCCACCTTAGAGCTGTAATGTGACCAAGCCTCCTCTATTCACTACTAACAATAACGAAAGACTCCAAATGTTCTATAGATTATTCCCGGGCATTACATGTCCTACTTATGACACTCACGGCTTGGAAGGTCTTATACTAGGGGTCTCCAGGCTGTGGGGGGATGTTCTATAGATTATCCCTGGGCATTACATATCCAACTTATATTACTCATGACTTGGAAAGTCTCATATGAGGGGTCTCCAGGCCGTGTGGGGATGTTCTATAGATTATCCCCGAGCATTACATGTCCAATTTATGACACTCATGGCTTGGAAAGTCTCATACGAGGGGTCTCCAGGCCGTGTGGGGATGTTCTATAGATTATCCCCGAGCATTACATGTCCAATTTATGACACTCATGGCTTGGAAAGTCTCATACGAGGGGTCTCCAGGCCGTGTGGGGATGTTCTATAGATTATCCCCGAGCATTACATGTCCAATTTATGACACTCATGGCTTGGAAAGTCTCATACGAGGGGTCTCCAGGCCGTGTGGGGATGTTCTATAGATTATCCCCGAGCATTAAATGTCCAATTTATGACAATCACAGCTTGGAAGGTCTCATACGAGGGGTCTTTAGACTGCGGGGGGATGTTCTATAGATTATCTCCGGGCATTACATGTGCTACTTATGACACTCATGACTTGGAAAGTCTCATACAAGGGGTCTCCAAGGTGCGGGGGGATGTTCTATAGATTATGCCCAGGCATTAGATGTCCAACTTATGACACTCTGGACTTAGAAAGTCTCATACGAGGGGTCTTCAGGGTACATGGGCATGTTCTACAGATTATTCCTGGGCATTATATGTCCTACTTATAACACTCAATGCTTGGAAAGTCTTATATGAGCGGTCTCCAGGGTGAGGGGGGATGTTCTATAGATTTTCACTGGGCAATTCATGTCCTACTTATGAGACTTATAGTTTCATAGTTGTTACGGCTGAATAAAGACACAGGTCCATCAAGTTCAACCTTTAGGTTTGGTGTGTGTGTTACTAAGATGACCCGTACCCAGTGGCGTAACTAGTGACCTCAGGGCCCCGATGCAAGAATCCATGAAGGCCCCCCCCCCCTCCCCCCAAAAGAAACAAATTAGATTTTTTTTTTAAACAAAATTTAGACAAGGGGTCTCCAAGTGGCGGAACTCCAGGGCCCGGTCGCGACCTCTGCGACCCTGGTAGTTCCGCCACTGCCCGTACCCCTGTATATCTTGTGCGCTGAGAAAAGTGAATGATTCCATACTCCCAGCCGATACCACTGTCTGTGGAAGGGAGTTCCACAATTGTACCGCTGTCACAGTAAAGAATCCTCTTCGCTGTTTAGGATGAAACCTTCTCTCTTCCAGTTTCAGGTGGTGGCCTCTTCTGGACTGAACTGACAGTAAACAATTTATTACTGATTATCCCATCACCATTATTATCATGTCCCCTCTCAGTCTCCTCCTCGAGAGTGAACAAGGTTAACGCATGCAGTCCTTCCTCATAGTTTAGGTCCTCTAACCCCTTTATTAGCTTTGTCACCCTTCTCTGGACTCTCTACAGCTCAAGGACATCCCTTCTGGGGATCGGTGACCAAAACTGAACCGCATACTCAAGATGAGGCCGGACCAGTGTTTTGTACAGGGGCAGAATTATGGATTAATACTCACGGCTTGGAAAGTCTCATAAGAGGGGTCTCCAGGCTGCGGGGGGTCCACCAGAACCTCCATTGCCAGCACAGCAATGATGGAAGGAATATCATAGGATTTCAGGATAGCGAAGTATTCAAACACAGCCCGATCCACATTAACAAACTCAATGTAGCCGGCACGGAGGCCGCACCTCGGGGGAGGGAAGAATAAATGTTTCTATCACGTTTTTATATCAACAGCTCTCTGTAAATATCTCATAATAATTGTCACCGCCATAATATTGATGGTAAAATAATAATAATAGCAATAATAATTCTGATTAAATCTGGTAGACCTATACGGTCCATTCACAAAGATTTAGCACGAGGATAAGGAGCTTTATATCAGACATTTCATTGCCATTGTGAAGCCTCAATGGAGGGGTTTATTTCACACGTCACATGTCTTCTTTGTCATAATTCTGGCAAAGATTAAAACAGAACCAAAGTTTATTTTTTATTTTTTACAGTCTATCTAAACCTAACAACAAAAATGTTACATGTTGCAGCTTACCAGTCCTTAGATGTGGTGGCTGCGTTAGTTTTCTTTGTCCAGTGCCACAATCACCTCTCCTCCATTCCAGCACTGGTGCCATGACCAATCAGGAGACAGCTCATCTGATTGATGATGCATCTGATGCTTTAAATTGTGAAGCGATGCTTGGCATGGCGCTTTATCAACACGCCACTACGCCTCAGTCAAGCCCCGCTGCTGCAGTAACCTTACCTCTCCTTCATGTCTTCCACCAGTCCTGTGTCCCCCCCCCATGCGTCTTCTGCTGTCAGTGTCTCCAGTATGCCCAGTGTGCCCTACTGTTTCCAGTGCGCCCTGTGCACCCCAGTCTCTAGAACAACCTGTATGTTCTAGCGTCTCCTTTGAGCCCCAGTGTCTCTCTTATCCCCCGTGCACCCCAGTGTCTCCTGAAGACCCTGTGCACCACTGTGTCTCCAGGGCAACCTGTGCACCCCAGTGTCTGTATTACGCACCATGTGCCCCAGTCTCCATTGCACCCCATACACTGTTGTGTCTGCAAGTGCACCTCAGATCATCTAGTGTTGTCTACTGACTCTTGTGTGCCCCATCCTGTACCATCTAGTAGCTCCAGTAAACCTCTGTGCGTCCCATGACTGCAGTGCATCCCAGGAGCATCTAATGTCTTCTAGTGACTCCTAGTGCACCTCTGTGACACCTGTGTCTCCTTGCAGTCCAGCATGCTCTGCAGTTGTTTGGCTTCCTATGCTCCACTGTCAGTACCCTCTGCTACTTCTCTACTCAGGTATTCTTCACCAAATCACCCTGACTGCCCCTCTCTCAGTAGATACGGTCTCCTGTTCAGGCTTTTTTTCCCCTTCATTTTCACCTGGTAGTCCTATAAATAACACACGTCCTGTTCCTGGGTGGCTATGCTCACTCACTTTGTTGCATCTATAAAGGAGCATTCAGCACTTTGGATAGCGACAAGGACACTGGATTTCTGGAAGGATCAACAGGTATTTTTCTGTACATGAAAATGTACTTAAATGTTCTTAGCCTGAAAAAACAAAAACAAATGCGGCCACCACATCTAAGGACTGGTAAGCTGCAATATATTATATTTTGGATGTATATATATTTGAATGCAAATATGCCAATCGGAGTTGTCCATATGGTAAATATATATGATGGGCAGGCACAGGACCTGGGACCCTCTGTGATCTCTTGGATTGATCTCTGCTGGCTGCGCAGCTCAGAGGTTATAGGCTTTCCACATCTATCTCTATGCCATTGGGGAAGTGCTTCAGTGAGACAGAATTGTCCATAGTTGCCTCAGTGTGGTTTGTTTCCAATGGACAAGTTCCACATGAATCCCTCTCTGGACGGATGTGTGACACTTACTCTCCACTGATCCCCTTGGAGATGGAGTAGATGGACACCAGCTGGACCCGCTCAGAATACTCCGGCCCCATTTCAAACAGAACTTTCTTCAGGGAATGAAACACGGCTCCTGGGGCGAAAACGTTCTCCTGATACACCTGTAGGAGAGGACAGAGTTATGCTAAACAGTGTTGCCGTACGGTAGTGTGACCTATGAGAGAGAGAGAAAATAAGCAGTACAATCATATACCCCAACCGAAGGTAGCAAAGAGGACCAGTCACAGGTGCAATGTATTGCTATATATGGTGGCATGTTCACAAAGACTAGGGTAGCACCCATCACCTTCTGTGATGTGGCTACTAGACATTTAGTGATAGCCAGGGCTGTAGTCAGCCTGGCTGGATTTATAGTGGCAATTATCTGGTTAATTCCAGGTGTCTGGCATTGCTTGTACCCCCCTAGGCAGAGTGTGACTCTGTCATATTGTGGGACCGCCAATGAGAGATGCTATAGTGAATGTACAGTACAGCAGCCAATCACTGGGTTTCTCTCAGCCAGTGGTGCATGCTGGTATAGGGTACATATACTAGTGGGATTTGCCATGTGCTCAGACTAGCTGGGACCAGCCATGGAATAGGGCTGGGTCCTGTTCAGCCTGCCCCCCAGGCTAGGCCTGAGGCCTGGGGGTGGGCACAGGCTGGTGTGCGGGAAAGGTTTCCCTGGGGCCTCCAACATGCAGGAGGCCTGTGATGCTGATAGAGGAAGAGAGCCGGGACCAATGCAGGCTCTTGAAGTACCCTGGAACTAAGATGACTTCAGGAGCATGGTCGGTGTCTTTCCTGTGTTGATGATCTGTATCCATCCTGTTTAGCTGCTACATCAGTTGCTGTCCGCTGCCTCCCAAGTGGATCTACACTGATATGCCAACCAGGTCTGGTGAGTCTGGAGCTTTTGTCAGTTACCCCTGGAAACCTAGAATCCCTATACCCCTCTCTCCCCAGTGAAGATGTTCAGTAAACTGTTACTTAGCATTTTACTACTGGAGTGGACATCAGTTTATGGGCACTAGAAGAAGGGCGGTTAATGCTAATGGGTGGGCAGCTGAAGAACATACCCTAGACAGACTAGAGATGGACCGGGCATCCAGCGGCTCCTTCGGGGGTGAGCGCTACACTAGGTAGGCCAGAGCAAAGGTCTAAAGATCCTCTGAGGGCAGCACAATGCTCTCCATGTTCAGTTCACAAAACAGTTTCTTGAATCTTGTACAAAATTCCAAGACTACAAGCTTAGCAGAAGCAACCCCGATCAAATCCAGCTATTCAATTTTGGCAATTTGTAGGGCTAATAAGTAAGCTATTGTCAAACAAAAGGCAAATGAGAAGCCCGGCATGTACCAATGCCCCCAAAAAACCCGCAGCCAAGGAAAAAAGGTCTTTTCAGGCAGCTTGCACACATCCTTTAAATTACCATTTTGTGGGATGCCCTAAAGCTGTATGTGGCGTTATGGAACAGTGGTTTGTATGTAGAACCTCAGAGAAGGCGATCGCTTGTTCTTGTACAGTAAGCTCGGCTTACCTACAACAGCAGCACCCCAATTTGATTTATTGCAACTGGGGAAAAAATGCTTTTTTCAGGTAGATTTCGCTGTGTCCAATAATGCTTTTTCATCACATGGTGCTCAGTCTACTGTAGCTGGTGGTAGTGGCAGCTGCAACAGATCTACAGAATCTATAGAAAGGCGTTTTCTTAAAAAAAAAATTACAGCTATAGCAAGTCAGTGGCGTCACAAGGGGGGTGCGGCCCGCACCCGGGTGACACCATTGGAGGAGAGACACCAAAATGACTCACAGTCACCTCTGAAAAGTCGGGCGCTCGGTCATGGACCGAACGCCCGACAGTATCAGGAGAGAGGAGGGGACCTGGCGGCATACCTTATCCCACCGGGTGACTGTCCCCTCCTCTCTCTGCCGGCGTCCCTCACCAAGATGGCCGCCTGCAGGTATCAGAATACTGCTGCGCATGCGCGATGACATCTCGGCGGGGTGACACTCGGTTACCGCTCCAGGTGTCACCCAGCCTCGGGACGCCCTGTAGCAAGTGTGGCTTGGTGAAAATTTGCTTGCGGCACTGCAGTTTGAGGGCATAGTTTGTGGATTCTCAGTTGTTCCTAATGGTGAAACAGCACAGTTTTTGGTCAAAAACTTGTGATTGTGATTTGTGTGACTCAACCCACAGTAGTGGAGAACATGAACCTCATCCCTAGTTCCTCTTACATTACAGAGCAGAGGAACGCTCAATGGATACCAGAAGAGCCCTGAGGGTCTCCGGGAGAATCTTGGAGTATTCTGACACAGTTCTGGTGGGGCCCATGAGAGTTCTGCAGGATTCTGGGAGAGTTTGTTGGGATTCTGGGAGAGCCTCAGTGTACCAGGAGAAGTTATGAAGGGTTCTGAGAGACCCTCTAGGAAAGTCCTGGGGTTCCAGGAGAGTTCTGAGGGATTCCGGGAGAGTCTATGGGGATTCCAGAAGAATCTTGGAGTATTCTGAGACAGTTCCAGAAAGTCCATGAGATTTCTGCCAGATTCTGGGAGAGTTCTAAAGGATTCCTAATGAGTCCTGGGGGCTCCAAGAAACTCCTGGGTGGTACTAGAAGAGGGATACCGAGAGTACCTTGGGATTCTGTTAGAGTCCTAGGGTACTTGGAGAGTTCTGAGGGTTTCTGGGAGAGTCCCAGGAGCATTCTGGGAAAGTTCAGGGAGTACCATGAGAGTTCTAAGGAATTCCTGGAAAGTCGGGGGGGGGGGGCGTCACAAGAGATTTCTGAGGGTTTCCAGGAGAGTGCTGGGGGATTTCCGGAGAGTCCCCGGGGAACCCAGCAACCAGTAATCCTCTTCATGAACCCAAATGCTAATTACAATACAAGGCAGACCCAACAAATTGTCTCTGCTAGTAGATAGAGAAAGTCACACTCCAACCAAAATGGTTAGTTTGGTCTTGGATGGAGTGACAATATGAGGGGCTCTGATCATGGAAACTGTAATAGAAAGAGACAGAACACATAAAGGTCGGTGGGGACTCATACAACATTGTTAGTTTGGGTTGAAAAGGGACCTTTGGGTGGACTTTCTCTTCGATAATAATAATAATAATATCACCTCATCAGCGAAAAGCAGCAGATTCTCTTCAGCGGCCAGTCTGATGATCTCCTCAATGTTGTCTCTGCTGAGGACGTGTCCTGGGAACAGATGGGAGAAATCACATTTTATCATATAGAAAGCTTTCATCTCCTTAACACAGTGAGGCATCATGACCTGTCCTACCCTGGTCTCATCTTCCCGAGCAGCACTCAGACTGGGAGAAGGAAGTGCCACACTCTAAGCCAATCAGGGCTCCATCCCTCTGTATAGGGCTGTTGGTCATAGATGAGGACAGTGTCAGGGTTGAAGAGCAATGGGGTGACCTTATCAGTGTACTTCTGCTCCTCTATTGTTCAGCCAGCAAGTGGGGGTGTCCTTGACCAAACTATATTGTTTAACTGCAATGAGTAAAAGTGAGGTCCACGATCTGGCTGGACAGACTTACTTTACCAAATAAAAGACTTCACAAGCATGTTTTTTAGCTTCCTACCCGGAGTTGTGTGTATGGGGCGCAGCCAACTTTCATGGCCAGGCTGAGATATCTTCTCTAGATTGGTTGGCTGGAAAGACGATGCAGCAAGCATCGGAGAATGACTGAGGCTCTCCAATGGCTGCATTTATCCTACCCATAATAGCTTGGGTGGTCGGTGATTGCCAAGAAAGCCCCCCCCCCTCCATATCTGTCAGACTTGCTACAAACCATGGGTAGCCAAACTTTGGCCTTCATGGGACTTGTCGTTCTGCAATAGCTGGATGGCCGAAGTTTTGCTATCCCTGGTATAGGAGCTTTGGGTGGCCCAATCTGCTTGTGTATTGGCAGCTGGGGGACAATGAAGGCTGAAAAATCAGGACAGTCTTGGAGGGTTGGTACCGGTGGGGTTTCCGGGGTTGAGGACACACAGGACTTTTGGGGTGCAGTGTTTCCGGGCAGCGCAGAGCGACTCCCGAATCCTGTCCACATTCACCGCCCATCCGCGCTCCTCGTCCAGGACGTACTCCACCTTCGTGGCACCAAACAGCGCGATGGCGTCCCCATAGAGTGGATAGTGCGGCACGGGGACCACAAAACCCGTCCTCAGCGGCTCCTCTTCATTCACCACCAGCAACAGCACGTTCTGCCGAGAAACAGACAATGAGTGACGCCAGAAACAACGCAGAGAAAATGACCAGCGTGCTGAGAAACGTGCCTTTTAAGAGCTTGTGATTGTGCATGGAAAAGCATGGCTGAATGGATTCCAATAGGGAGGGAGTTTTTATTGCTGTCTGTGTTCCATGGGGAAGATAGTTTCCCCTAGTCAGATGCAAGCGGAAATCTCCCTAATGGGCACAGATGAGGTCTAGATTAAAGTAGAGAGGGGGTCAGTCACAACACCCTCCTGACAATATTTGTATTTGTGTCTGTGCTTTCCTTTCCCGGTGACAACCACTCATGCCATTTCCTGTACAGTTGTCACAGGGACAGGAAGTGAAGGGAAATTTGCATCAACGGGGTTATGTATAATTTAATATACACAGTGTGGATTCTCAGAGAGGTTGGACTTTATCTTGTCCCTCTCAGACTCACCAGAATGGCCTTGGACATCCCCCCAGACACTATAATGTTCCTGGGGTTAGCGGGGACTCCGCCGTCTCTCCGTTCGAGGAACGTGGCGATCTTGGAGGGCAGAACCCGAGATACGTAATTTGGGTTGTAGCTGCCTGTGGAGACAGAAAGAGAAAATTCCGGGATTCAAACCTTTCCAGACGTGGCTCATCTACACGCCTGTCCATGATGGAATTTTATCTCCTAGATGCTGCAAAACACTGGCGGGATCTGTTTGTCGCAACACTTCGCTGCACATTACAGCCCAATAGACTTCTATGGACTGTCTCCGATCATCCTTGAGACACAGCCCCATAGAGGTCTATGGGACACTAATGGTCCATGGTAATGCCCTTTGTATTTTCTCTGTTTATTACATTTGTATCAATAGTTTCTCTTTTGTAGATTTGTAACAATACAAAGGGATACTTTGTATTTTTATGTTCAGCAAGTAGAATTCTGACCTGTTTCCATGTTCTTCTTATATGCATGGCTGAAAAAGCCAGCTGTTTACAGAGCCCAATTGCTCATGCTGTAATTTCTGCACACAGTGTGCAGTGACACCCCTCGCCTTCCTTCCCATCCAGTTAAGGAAGTAGGAAAAGAGTTAAAGGAGAACTATGGGGTTAAGTTTTCCCCATAGTTCTCCTTAGGGTAACGGGAAGACACAAACTAGCGTCCTCCCTTCACCCTAGGCTCAGTATACCACAAGCTACAGCTCGCGGTATACTGAGACGCCGCAGCTGAAGCGGATCCCGACAATTGTGCCGGGATCCGCCCAGCTGCGTGACTGACAGCTGGCTCTGCCTATCTAGAGGCAGAGCCAGCTGTACCCGCCCCCTCCCCCGTCCGTTCCGCCAGTCAGTCGGAGCGGGGAGTGGGGAATCCAGCCCCTCCCCTGTCACGGCAGAGAGCCATGACAGGATCGAGAGGTGAGCGAACGCCGGTATATGTTCGCTCACCTACCGAACTACTGAGCCGACCTGTGACAGTCTCATTGTCACAGGTCGGCTAGAACTATGAGGATGAGTGAAAAGCACCCGCCTCATAGTTCTCCTTTAAAATAACAACTAGAATAAACAGCTCCTTCCCTACTCTCTCCTCAGCTGACCCATAATGGTCCATTTATAAAGAATTTGCAGAGCCATTTGCCCTGTGAATCTCTATGAACGTTCATTGTGTGCAAATAGAGGTAAAAATGAAAGTGATAGATTCCAATAAATGAAAGGGGCGGGGTCAGGGACAGTTAGGCTGGGGAGTAATAACCTAGATCAGTGGTGGCGAACCTTGGCACTCCAGCTGTGCCAAAACTACAAATCCCAACATGCATCTGCCTTTGGGAGTTATGTCTGTGGCTGTCAGAGCCTTGCAATGCCTCATGGGACTTGTAGTTCCAAAACAGCTGGAGTGACAAGGTTCGCCACCACTGTCCTAGATGATGCTGGATGTCCTCTAGCCAGGAAATTACTTGACACTCTCTCTGACTTGCTGCAGCTTCTAATGCACATTGTGAGAAGCTCCCAGTGTGCAGTGATATCAGAGTAATTCCAATCCAGGGGAGGAGCCGTTCTGACCGCAGACCGCCACTTTCCCCAGGGAGGCCTCAGACTCACCCACTGAGCCGTTATCCAAGTTCTTCAAGATCTCCCGGGCCCGGCGTTTGGCGTCCTCTGCAAAGTGCTCAGTGTTCAGCAGGTCCGGGTAGGTACACAGAGCGGCCACCTTCAGAGAGACAGGGAGGTGACAACATTCTTATCGGGAAGCATCATGATATGGGACCACCTTTGAACGTGTCACTGCGCGATCAGAATACCGTATTGTAATATTGATTATAGGACCACAAATAGTGTACATTATAGGGCCACACATAGATTATAGGACCACATATAGATTACAGGACTAAATATAGATTACAGGACCACATATGCTATAGATCATAGGACCACATGTGGATCATAGGACCATATATAGATTATAGAACATTGTATAAATTATAATGGCACCCCCACGTCTTTGCTCTCCATCTTAAGGGTAGTTTCTAGGCTTGTACATAATACCATTGGCTTTGATAGATATCTTATGGAGTGTGCCACACTATGCATAGTATCAAAGGTGTCCCTCACCTTGAGAATTTAGGAAGAATAAGCTGTGTTGCTCCTCACCCCATGAAATCGAGAGGAATGAGCTGTGTACAGCACATTGGTGACGAAACGTGAGCTTGGCAAGGTTGTCCATAAAAGGTCTCCCTAATACCTGGAAGTCTGTGGAAGGTATCCTTCACCTCGGGAAGTTGGGAGGAATGAGCCGTGTACAGTGCATGGATTGCTTATAGACCGGTAGTGAGGCAAGGTTGGCCATAAAAGGTGTCCTTCACCCCTGGAAGTCAGAAGGAAAGTGTGTAGAGTGCAATGAATTGTGATGGATCGGGAGTTTGGCAAGATTGGTGATAAAAGGTGTCCCTTATCCCTGGAAGTCAGGAGGAATGAGCCGCGTACAGTACATGGATCGGTCATGGACAAGTAGTTTGGCCAGGTTGGCTATGGAAGGTGTCCCTCACCCCGGGAAGTCGGGAGCAATGAGCCGGTTACAGTACATGGATCGGTCATGGACAAGTAGTTTGGCCAGGTTGGCTATGGAAGGTGTCCCTCACCCCGGGAAGTCGGGAGCAATGAGCCGGTTACAGTACATGGATCGGTCATGGACAAGTAGTTGGCTATGGAAGGTGCCCCTCACCCCGGTGAATTGATCTGTGACATGATTGGAGGGTGTCTGTGAGTTCCATCACCGTCCCCTCACCTGTCTCAGGAAGGTGCGCGGTTTGTGCCCCATGGCCTGCTGGTCCCCAAAAGTGCATCGTGTGATGTTCCCGAACGGCTTGACAATCCCCTGAGGAAGATAGAAGAATATATAGACATGACAGAAACTCTTCCACCCACAACACAAGAATAAACTCCGGAATGATCCCCATGGACATTTCCTGGGAGGGGTCCCTCTGCTTCCACCCAGACACACTGCCCTCACTGCTCAGTAGAGGGGTGCCCAGGAAGTGAGCGTTATGGGGTGATTCCCAGTATATTTAAAGGGGGGTCTGCGTTGGACCAACCTGTAAAGTGGACATGGTTTGGACATGCCCACCCTGAAAGTTTATACTGGGAGGAGCCATTACCAAACCTGTACAGGATAAATCCTCATAGGAGGAGCCTTTATGTTGGGTGGAGCCATTACTGAACTTGTACAGGATAAATCCTCATAGGAGGGGCCATTTTATTGGGTGGAGCCATTACTGAGCCTGTACAGGATACATCCTCATAGGAGGGGCCTTTCTGTTGGTTGGAGACATTACTGAACTTGTATGGGATAAATCCTCATAGGAGGGGCCATTATTTTGGGTGGAGCCATTGCTGAATCTTATGGGATTAATCCTCATAGGTGGAGTCTTTATGTTGGGTGGAGCCATCGCTGAGCCTGTACAGGGGTGCTGTATATTATTTGGGATTCTCAGACTATCTGGACCCATTCATCACAATATAATAAGGAAAGTTTGCAGGAAGTAAACCCTCCCCTGACCCCTCCAGGGCGTGTCCGGATCCAATCCATTCTTCCGCTGTCCCCCAGCCAATCACCCCCCATTCTCATACCTGATTGATCTCACGCTGCATCTCCACCGCTCGGGCCCACAATGACCCCAGAATAGGAACCTTCACATCCAGGACTGCCTGGTTCATGGTCTCCAGGTTCAGGAGTCGCTTCCCGGGCGCCATTTTCTCTGTGGTCACGGCGACAAATAGAGACATCAACAGATATAAATGTACACAGAGGGACCCCGGGGGTGTAGTTCAGCAGTCACCGAGCTGACTGTATATGTAGTCCAGCAGTCACCCAATTATCACTGTACATGTAGTTCAGCAGTCACCCCACTATGACTGTACATGTAGTCCAGCAGTCACCCCACTATGACTGTACATGTAGTCCAGCAGTCACCCCACTATGACTGTACATGTAGTCCAGCAGTCACCCCACTATGACTGTACATGTAGTTCAGCAGTCACCGCGCTGACTGTATATGTAGTACAGCAGTCGCCCCTCTATCACTGTACATGTAGTTCAGCAGTCACCCCACTATGACTGTACATGTAGTCCAGCAGTCACCCCTCTATCACTGTACATGTAGTTCAGCAGTCACCCCACTATGACTGTACATGTAGTCCAGCAGTCACCCCACTATGACTGCACATGTAGTCCAGCAGTCACCCCTCTATCACTGTACATGTAGTTCAGCAGTCACCCCACTATGACTGTACATGTAGTCCAGCAGTCACCCCTCTATCACTGTACATGTAGTTCAGCAGTCACCCCACTATGACTGTACATGTAGTTCAGCAGTCACCCCACTATGACTGTACATGTAGTCCAGCAGTCACCCCTCTATCACTGTACATGTAGTTCAGCAGTCACCCCACTATGACTGTACATGTAGTCCAGCAGTCACCCCACTATGACTGTACATGTAGTCCAGCAGTCACCCCACTATGACTGCACATGTAGTCCAGCAGTCACCCCACTATGACTGCACATGTAGTCCAGCAGTCACCCCACTATGACTGTACATGTAGTTCAGCAGTCACCGCGCTGACTGTATATGTAGTACAGCAGTCGCCCCTCTATCACTGTACATGTAGTTCAGCAGTCACCCCACTATGACTGTACATGTAGTCCAGCAGTCACCCCTCTATCACTGTACATGTAGTTCAGCAGTCACCCCACTATGACTGTACATGTAGTTCAGCAGTCACCCCACTATGACTGCACATGTAGTCCAGCAGTCACCCCTCTATCACTGTACATGTAGTTCAGCAGTCACCCCACTATGACTGTACATGTAGTCCAGCAGTCACCCCACTATGACTGTACATGTAGTTCAGCAGTCACCCCTCTACGACTGTACATGTAGTTCAGCAGTCACCCCACTACGACTGTACATGTAGTTCAGCAGTCACCCCTCTATGACTGTACATGTAGTCCAGCAGTCACCCCACTATGACTGTACATGTAGTTCTGCGGTCACTCCGCTATGACTGTACATGTAGTTCAGCAGTCACCCCTCTATGACTGTACCTGTAGTCCAGGAGTCACCCCAGTATGATCTCACCTGTAGTCCAGCAGTCACCCCTCTATGACTGTACATGTAGTCCAGCAGTCACCCCGCTATGACTGTACCTGTAGTCCAGGAGTCACCCCAGTATGATCTCACCTGTAGTCCAGCAGTCACCCCTCTATGAGAAGTGTAATAAGTGTGGTTGAAGCATGACATGAAGTGATGAGTCCCCGTCCGTCTGTCTGTGTGCCGGGTTATTGTATAATCTGCGGCGAGGTGACTTATTACCTGCAGTCGGGAACATTGTGTATGTTCAGCGCTCATCATATCATCTCCGGGGTCAGAGAACGCCATAAATTCCTCATTCTATATCTGTCGCCTCTCCCCATGTTCTGCCCTCATTGCCCCGCCACGTTTATCACATTGTGCCGACTCTCAGGTGTTACATAGTTAATATATACATCATCGGGACTGAGGTCCAATACATGGGAATGTTCCAGCAAATTCAGTGTTATATCTATAGGCACCATAAAGAGGACCTGTCTATATATATATACACACTATATTGCCAAAAGTATTGGGACACGCCTCCAAATCATTGGATCCCGATGCTCCGTGACATTTCCTGGCTACTAAATATTCCGCGGTCTGGGGCGGCCCGAGGCTCCGCCCACCGGCTCCGTAGTTTGCGGCCGGCGGACACCTTACACCGGAGCCCGCAACTTCCCACAAGGTCACCGCTGCCGCCCTCTGTGCTCTGCCGCCCCGAGGCCCGGCCTCGGTGGCCTTGTGGGAAATCCGGGCCTGGACACACTCCTGGACGCCTTCCCAGAAGAGGCGGAGCTGTTATAGCGGCAAAGGGCGGAGCCAACCCAATACTGAACCCTACGGACTAAGATGGGGATGCCATTAGAGTTCATGTGCGTGTAAAGACAGGCGTCCCAATACTTTTGGCAATATAGTGTGTACTTTCATCATCTCGTGGAGTCACCAGGCGGCCCAACGAAGTACTGATGGGGGGGTCATAATAATCTGGCCACTCAGTGTATATATACAGTATATAATATATGTGTTCATGATAAGTGTCTTCACTTTCAGGTACTTATTACCTTTCATAGAGATCACCCTATTCCCTTTGACAACCTGATGGCGCCATCTTTGTTCAGGCATCATGCGGGGCCATCATCTATTTCCTGGACTGAGATGATGGCTCAGACATGACACAGTCATGTAAATCCTGATGTCTGTGCAGGCTGGTGTTCATAAATGTCTGACACAGATTAGCCCCTACCACAGTCTCTCAGCTTGTGACTGGATACAAAGTTACAATGTTGCAGACTGATCACTGGGGGAAGGGAGACTGAGGAAATGCTTCCTCCTGCCTGCAGCAGACCGATCACTGGGGGAGGGGAGACTGAGGAAATGCTTCCACCTGCCTGCAGCAGACTGATCACTGGGGGAGGGGAGACTGAGGAAATGCTTCCTCCTGCCTGCAGCAGTCTGATCACTGGGGGAGGGGAGACTGAGGAAATGCTTCCTCCTACCTGCAGCAGACCGATCACCGGGGGAGGGGAGACTGAGGAAATGCTTCCACCTGCCTGCAGCAGACTGATCACTGGGGGAGGGGAGACTGAGGAAATGCTTCCTCCTGTCTGATCCAGCAGACTGATCACTGGGGGACCAGGCACAGACCTGGTGAGACCGCACAGCCCTGGGGAGACCTCACACAACCCTGGTGAGCAACACGGAGTATGTAGCTTCATATTATTCTGCATTGCTGTATAATGTATTGCTGGGATTTGTAGTAATATTTCATACTACAATACATAATGCAGCTCTGTATTCATTAATATATCATTAAATGTATTTTTTTATGGAAGCTGTTTAAGTATCTGAATTTGACCTGATCTCAGCCTGCTGCAGGTATGTGGAAAAAGTGATGGTGAAAGGAGGAGAGAGCAGAGTTGGAGAGATGAGTTCATCACCGTGCTGCTTCTCCATTCATTGTCCAGTCACAGGATGGGGGCGGCTCTATGATGGGCTTAAAGTAAGTGTGATGAATGCTGCCGGCTGTCATTCAGCCTGGAACACTGACAGCTCCTGATTTACTTGAGCTTATCATGGGCTGTCAATGTATTTTATTATTTATTGTTGGAGTCAGGGGTGTCCCCAGGCTGGGTGACAACCCGAGCGGAGACTGGGTGACATCCCGTCATGACATCATCGCGCATGCGCGGCCGTCTTATTGACACCTGCCGGCGGCCATCTTGGTGACGGACACCGGCAGAGAGAGGAGGGGACGTTCACCGGCGGGATGAGGGATGCCGTCGGGTCCCCTCCCCTCTCCTGACACTGTTGGGCTCTCAGTCCGTGATCGAGTGCCCGACTTTTCATCAGGGGTGACACCAAAATGACTGTCAGCCATTTTGGTGTCACCTCTCCAATGGTGGCACACAGGTGCGGGCTGCCCCCTCCCCCGCCCCTCCCAAAAAAACAGCTTTAGTCCCAAATATCACAGAGCATGATGCTGGGCAATCCTTTAAGCAGAAATTTGGCAATAACCGTTTCCATTTGCAGCCTTTCCCAGTGACAGCGCAGTGTGCGAGGCACGACTCCGCAGTATTTATTCTGCAGATTTCTCTTGTTTTGTCCAGTTTTATGCTCGGTCAGCCCCGCAGTGCCTGATCAGCATCTTTTTTTTTTTCTTAGGGGGCTATTCGCAGAGGAGCCGAAAGTTCCAGACGTAGCTTTGGCTGATCCTTCTGCTCTCATCAGCCACCGGAGCCCTTCCGTTCAGCCCTTCCATCACGGCTGGCTCCGCCCAGTTGTAATGACAGATCAGCGTCCCCAAATGACCTGACATGCTGAACTGTCATTAAACAATAACAACTTTGTTATTCATTGGCCGGGACCTGCTAGAAGACTCTAGTAGGTGCCGGGCCAATAGGAAACAGTTGGGTGGAGCTCGCTGTCACTGCTAACGCCGCCCAATAGTTTTTTTTTATTATTATTATTTTTTTCTTTTAAAAAAAAATCTTTATTTATTTTTAAATTTTTCAATTTATTTACATTTTAAAATATTTTTTCAACTTTTTTTTTTTTTTAAACTATTTTCATTGATTTGCTATTCTGCTCGGTATCGCGGAGGTACTGAGCAGAATAGCCAAGCCGAATGCCACCGAGCATGAGCTGCCGGAGCTTTGGCTCAGCCGATCCGGATGTTGGATCGGCTGAGTTGAAGTCCTTCTGCACTTTGGCTCAGCCGAACATAGTTCTGCTCATTTTACTTCGGCTCGGTTACTCACTCGGCTGCCTTTGGCAGCTTTGTGAATAACCACCTTAGACTCATGCACCATTATGGGGTGCTGGTGTCGCTTCTGTCCCCTAGGTGGCGATATCACCATTATGGGGTGCTGGTGTCGCTTCTGTCCCCTAGATGGCGATATCACCATTCTGGGGTGCTGGTGCAGCCTTTGTCCTCCAGGGAGCGATATCACCATTATGGGGTGCTGGTGTCGCTTCTGTCCCCTAGATGGCGATATCACCATTCTGGGGTGCTGGTGCAGCCTTTGTCCTCCAGGGAGCGATATCACCATTATGGGGTGCTGGTGTCGCTTCTGTCCCCTAGATGGCGATATCACCATTCTGGGGTGCTGGTGCAGCCTCTGTCCTCTAGGTGGCGATATCACCATTATGGGGTGCTGGTGCAGCCTTTGTCCTCCAGGGAGCGATATCACCATTATGGGGTGCTGGTGCAGCTTCTGTCCTCTAGGTGGCGATATCACCATTATGGGGTGCTGGTGCAGCTTCTGTCCTCTAGGTGGCGATATCACCATTATGGGGTGCTGGTGCCGCTTCTGCCCTCTAGGTGGCGATATCACCATTATGGGGTGCTGGTGCAGCTTCTGTCCTCTAGGTGGCGATATCACCATTATGGGGTGCTGGTGCAGCTTCTGTCCTCTAGGTGGCGATATCACCATTATGGGGTGCTGGTGCAGCTTCTGTCCTCTAGGTGGTGATATCACCATTATGGGGTGCTGGTGCAGCTTCTGTCCTCTAGGTGGTGATATCACCATTATGGGGTGCTGGTGCAGCCTCTGTCCTCTAGGTGGCGATATCACCATTATGGGGTGCTGGTGCAGCCTCTGTCCTCTAGGTGGCGATATCACCATTATGGGGTGCTGGTGCAGCTTCTGTCCTCCAGGTGGTGATATCACCATTATGGGGTGCTGGTGCAGCTTCTGTCCTCTAGGTGGCGATATCACCATTATGGGGTGCTGGTGCAGCCTCTGTCCTCTAGGTGGCGATATCACCATTATGGGGTGCTGGTGCAGCCTCTGTCCTCTAGGTGGCGAAATCACCATTATGGGGTGCTGGCGCCGCTTCTGTCCCCAAGGTGGCGATATCACCATTATGGGGTGCTGGTGCAGCTTCTGTCCTCTAGGAGGCGATATCACCATTATGGGGTGCGGGCGCCGCTTCTGTCCCCTAGGTGGCGATATCTCCATTATGGGGTGCTGGCGCAGCTTCTGTCCTCTAGGAGGCGATATCACCATTATGGGGTGCGGGCGCCGCTTCTGTCCCCTAGGTGGCGATATCTCCATTATGGGGTGCTGGCGCAGCTTCTGTCCTCTAGGAGGCGATATCACCATTATGGGGTGCGGGCGCCGCTTCTGTCCCCTAGGTGGCGATATCTCCATTATGGGGTGCTGGCGCAGCTTCTGTCCTCTAGGAGGCGATATCACCATTATGGGGTGCGGGCGCCGCTTCTGTCCCCTAGGTGGCGATATCTCCATTATGGGGTGCTGGCGCAGCTTCTGTCCTCTAGGAGGCGATATCACCATTATGGGGTGCGGGCGCCGCTTCTGTCCCCTAGGTGGCGATATCTCCATTATGGGGTGCTGGCGCAGCTTCTGTCCTCTAGGAGGCGATATCACCATTATGGGGTGCGGGCGCCGCTTCTGTCCCCTAGGTGGCGATATCTCCATTATGGGGTGCTGGCGCAGCTTCTGTCCTCTAGGAGGCGATATCACCATTATGGGGTGCGGGCGCCGCTTCTGTCCCCTAGGTGGCGATATCTCCATTATGGGGTGCTGGCGCAGCTTCTGTCCTCTAGGAGGCGATATCACCATTATGGGGTGCGGGCGCCGCTTCTGTCCCCTAGGTGGCGATATCTCCATTATGGGGTGCTGGCGCAGCTTCTGTCCTCTAGGAGGCGATATCACCATTATGGGGTGCGGGCGCCGCTTCTGTCCCCTAGGTGGCGATATCTCCATTATGGGGTGCTGGCGCAGCTTCTGTCCTCTAGGAGGCGATATCACCATTATGGGGTGCGGGCGCCGCTTCTGTCCCCTAGGTGGCGATATCTCCATTATGGGGTGCTGGCGCAGCTTCTGTCCTCTAGGAGGCGATATCACCATTATGGGGTGCGGGCGCCGCTTCTGTCCCCTAGGTGGCGATATCTCCATTATGGGGTGCTGGCGCAGCTTCTGTCCTCTAGGAGGCGATATCACCATTATGGGGTGCGGGCGCCGCTTCTGTCCCCTAGGTGGCGATATCTCCATTATGGGGTGCTGGCGCAGCTTCTGTCCTCTAGGAGGCGATATCACCATTATGGGGTGCGGGCGCCGCTTCTGTCCCCTAGGTGGCGATATCTCCATTATGGGGTGCTGGCGCAGCTTCTGTCCTCTAGGAGGCGATATCACCATTATGGGGTGCGGGCGCCGCTTCTGTCCCCTAGGTGGCGATATCTCCATTATGGGGTGCTGGCGCAGCTTCTGTCCTCTAGGAGGCGATATCACCATTATGGGGTGCGGGCGCCGCTTCTGTCCCCTAGGTGGCGATATCTCCATTATGGGGTGCTGGCGCAGCTTCTGTCCTCTAGGAGGCGATATCACCATTATGGGGTGCGGGCGCCGCTTCTGTCCCCTAGGTGGCGATATCTCCATTATGGGGTGCTGGCGCAGCTTCTGTCCTCTAGGAGGCGATATCACCATTATGGGGTGCGGGCGCCGCTTCTGTCCCCTAGGTGGCGATATCTCCATTATGGGGTGCTGGCGCAGCTTCTGTCCTCTAGGAGGCGATATCACCATTATGGGGTGCGGGCGCCGCTTCTGTCCCCTAGGTGGCGATATCTCCATTATGGGGTGCTGGCGCAGCTTCTGTCCTCTAGGAGGCGATATCACCATTATGGGGTGCGGGCGCCGCTTCTGTCCCCTAGGTGGCGATATCTCCATTATGGGGTGCTGGCGCAGCTTCTGTCCTCTAGGTGGCGACATCACCCTTCATAAAGGAGACCCCCGGCCTTCCTGGCCCGGTTTTCCGCTGTTTGGAATAAATTCCAGGAAACCATAAAATCTGAATCCAGGACTCAGAACACAAAACACATCCTGATCACAAAGGTCGGGCCTTGGCCGAGAGCCATGAAATATCAATCAGTGGGGCAAGACAAAGGGCCGCGCTGTCAGAATATTGCCCCGGCAATGAGCTCCGCTGCCAATGCATTGCAGAGAGTTCAGACAAGCTCGGGGCCAAGCGTCCTGGAAACCGGAGTACTGATATAGACGAGGCGGCCATTGGGGAACTCTAGGTGTAAGGCCGCTCTATCATCAATACATCACGACATGTATTTTTATAATGGAAGCAGTGTAAGTACCTGAATGTGACCTGTTACCAGCCACTTGCAGTCTCTGAACAGCAGAGCTCAGACTGGGGGAGGGAGAAGCAGCACAAGGAGCCAGTCTGTGCTGAGGAGAAGCATGCTGATAGGAGAAGTGAGCAGAGTGACCGAGAGATTAGCTCATCACTGTGCTGCTTCTCCTTTTCACTGTCTGGTCAGAGGCTGGGGGCTGGTTCAGGATGACCTGGGCTCAGAGGAAGTGGGTTGAACGATGCTGGCCATCTAGTGGCAAGGAAAAAGTACTGCGGCGGGATTGAAGGAGAATATTGCAGCAAACGCTGATTGCGTTATCTTTTAATGGACTTTCTGTTTTCTAAATTTCAGACAATCATTAAAAAGAAAACAATTTTGTATTCGATTTTTAGTTGTTGAAGATAACACAGAACCTTTTCCCGGTGAGTGGCGTGCACCCACCCATCCCCCGCCCCTCCGCCCTGTAAAATTGACGGAAAATGTGAGAATTCCGAAGATGAGACAAATATTTTCCCTGCGTAGCTGGGCCACGGCAGAGGCTGCAGAGTGATCGGAGGGCGTTGAGGGCTGATCCAGCATTTCACAGCCGCCCAGGCAGGCGATTCCAAGATAGATCGGCCGCAAAGCCACGGCCCAGCGGGCACCCGGGCGAGCCAAGAATGGCAGGAATTTCCCCGGATTCAGTGATTCATCCGTGCCGGAATGGCGCTCTGGTCACATGGTATTGTATATGATTCCCCGGAGGATACAATGTATCCAATCAATGTATATCATCTGAGTCTGTTCTATAGGATGATACAGATTGAACGATGGATTCTCATTGGTCGGGATGTTGCTCTCGGTTACCTGGAGGAGGACAGTGTATCGGACTGTCATTGTCTATAGATATCAGGCATATAATGTATATATATATATATTATTCTAAGGCCGGCGGACCCCAATCCTCTGGGACCTGCCGAAACAGGTCCACCGAGTACTAAGTGAGGGCTCCCCCGAAGGGAAAACCCCCGAGTGGGAGGAGGGAGGGGAGCCCATAAAGGCCACAGAACCTCCTCCCCGACATCAGGAAGGGCCCCCGAAGGTACCCGCACCCTCCGTCTTCTATGAAGTCAAAAAGTGCCGATCGTGTATAAATGAAAAGATGTCAGTGCAGAACGCTGACAGGCCGTGGGGCCGGAGTGCAAAAATATTGCCCCGGGTTAGCCATAGCGACCTGCCCTAGAGGCGTGGTGCAGAGAGCGCTACAGTGCCGTGACCTAGTGTGAGTGGAGCACGGTGGGGTCCCACTCCCAAGTGATTCTCTGGCACACCCTGAGACTCCACCCCCCAGGGGGCACAGCACCACGGGCCTCCTGCGCCTCCCGAACCCTGCGGCCAGACCAGAGGTGCAGCACCCGTCCCCATCAGGAGGCATTAGTGGCGAGGAAGCTCCCCCTCCTCCAAAAAGGAGCCGCCTCAACACCCACCTTCACTTCAGAGATTACTAAGCAACCGTGATATGTTGGATCTGCTATAAGCACTGCGGTGTGCCGCATCCTATAGCAGCCAATCACAGTTCAGCTTTCAGTCACGGGGGGCTCTGCATCACATGTGGGACATTCAGCCTGCCTAGCAACGCCCACCACTCCAGACCAATATCCAGCCGTCATGGCATTTTGATATTCGCATAACTCCTCCCACAAGCCGGCCCACTGCTTGCATCATAGCCGAGGGCTCTTGAGTGGAGTACCGAGGCAGGGTGCTGTGATGTTGTAATACGTATGACAGCAGTTTATACGATGTATACACAACATCTGAAGCCCCCACGTCTGCTCCCTAAAAACCTCCTTTAGTCCCTGTTTACACCTGTGCGATTTTTTGGGGGCCGTCATGTGACAAGGTACATGGCAGCATAGGTGTTCATGGGTCCCATTATTTTTTTATGGGCCCCATAAACACCTATGCAACATGCTTCCGTGCGACTTGGAAGAGGGTGTGGGCGCCTCTGTTGGTGGAACGTTTTAATTCATATCCCGTAGACTTCAATGGGAGTGCATGAAAAACGCCTGAAACGTGCATTTTTGCCCCCGCCCCCTAGCTTGATGACCATGGTCATGTGATCTCTGGGTCTCTATGAATAGACATGGCGGTCAGGCTCTTGTAGGGGGCGGGGGGGGGGGGGAGGGCCCCGGAATGCCTCAGAGGAGGCCAATGTCTAGCTCCCCCTCCTCTGA
>NW_017306856.1:440426-446405 GCF_000935625.1 Nanorana parkeri | reverse complement strand
CCCCGGAATGACTCAGAGGAGGCCAATGTCTGACTCACCCTCCTGTGATCACTTCATGGGTCAGACCTCTTATGTGCTGCCAGCGAATGTGTGGGCATGAGAGGGCGAGGAAGGAGCTCCGCGCCAGAAGGGGGAGGAGGGGCAGAAAAGTACAATATCACGCCAACCTTCTGGAACCTTCTTTCCACAGAGTATCATGCTCATTCAAGAGCGGAGATTAACCCCTCCAGCACCAGTCACAATCATCATGCTTATGGGTATTATTGCCCCTTTACCCTCCTCAGGCTCCCCGGGTATGATTAGTGGCAGAGTGGAGTGCACTGTGACACCCCTCTGTGTAAAGTCCGATGTTATACCAGAATACAAGTATCTGTACTGTCATCTATACTTCCTGTTACATGAATGCCGGGCAAAAAATAACAGGAAATACGTTTGTTTTTGCTAGAAGTAGATAGGTAGGGGAGCCCTCCGCACTCCTTGCAGCAGTCCAGGCCGATATAGAAGATGGTGCTCGCAATGAAAATCACGGATGGCGCCGTGCTAACACCAAGTAGAAGAGTAAATCACCAGAACTCAGCGATATAGTTCAATATGTCCATTTATTGGACAAAGACGTCACAATAGTAACAGCCAACGTTTCGAGAACGCATAGGGTCCCTTCCTCAGGGCAGAAAGACGTGACCGTCACGTCTTTCTGCCCCGAGGAACTGACCCTGTGCGGTCAGTCCCCATCCTGGTTCATGTCTTCCAACCTGCTGGTGTCACTGCATAGATTAGAAGACCTCCATGCAGCCCTTGCTGGTCTTCTGGATCAAGGGATCATTCCCCAAGTCTAGTGGCGGAAAGGTTTCAGGGATTTTGTTCCAACCTTTTAGTCCACAAGCCTTCTCTTGGATCTCTAGGCTCCAAATGTCTTCATTGTGACCCAGAAACACCAGGTCTGTCAGAGTCTCCATCCATCAAGGAGATGTTCTTATCTCTGTAGACATCAAGGATGAGTTCCTGCATGTCCCTAATGTTCCAGCACATCAGCGATTTCTTCCCTTTGCTTTGGGTCCTCAGCACCTCACGTTTATGGTCCTGCCAATCGACCTCTCCACACCGCATGTGTTCATCAAGGTTCTAGCTCCTGTGCTTGCCTTGTTTTGCTCCCAGCGCATCCCCATTGTGGAATATCTGGACAGCCTCCTGTTGAGGGAGCAGTCAGCGAAAATCTTGACAAAAAATTGACAAAAAGTTCAGCTGGATCCTAAACCTTCAAAAGTGTCCATCGGAGTTGACTCGACACTTAGAGTATTTGGGTTTTACGGCAGACACCGCTCTAACCAAAGTTTTCCTTCCATAGGAGAAGCTTCAAACTCTCGGCTCCCACGCGCTGACTCTTCTGTCCACCAGTCAACCAACTCTTTGCTTTTGCATGAGAGCCATGGGGCTGATGGTAGCCTCCTGTGAGGAAGTCCTATTTCCCCGGTCCCACTCCAGAGCCCCGCAACATCCTGTCATCATGGAACAAATTGGTTCAGTCCCTGAGCAGACCAATTCGCTTGCCATCAAGGACCAAGTTGTCTCCAACCTGGTGGCTCATGAATCCAGCTCTGGAGTTGGGAAAGTCCTTCCATCCAATCTCATGGAGGATCTTCACATGGATGCCAACCTGACAGGCTGAGGAGAGTCTGGAAAACCTTGTTGGTGCAGAGGAAATGGATTCCCAAGGAATCCCATCTCCTGAACATTCTCAAACTCCAGGCAACTCCGGGCAAGCTGATTGCTCCTATAACGTTGGACTTTCTGACTGGTGGCTCATCTGATCAGGATCCAATCGGCCAATGCCAGAGCAGCGGTGTACATCAACCATCAGGGAGAAACCAGAACCAGAGGGGTAGAAATGATTCTGTCCTGGGCAGAACTGCATGTTCCAACATCGCCCATTATTTGTATGCCAGGTGCAGACAATTGGCCGGCAGACTTCCTCAGCCAGCAGCATCTTGGATGGAGGAGAGGTGAGGGCCGGTAGAGACCTGGGCGATCCGGGATGCGCGTCCCGGGACTGTGCGATCATGCACAATTGCACACAGTGATTGCCGCGCGGTCACGGTTTACCCAGGTGTGAACTTGGCCTGAGTGTGACGACTTATAAGGACTACGAGATGCCTGGAAGGATCCAAAGACATACCTTTGGCACTTATCGCGGAGATATAACAAAACACATTCCATGGTATACCTAATAGACCAAAAGGAAGCAAATGAGAGAATTTCATTGGTTGAGGGTTTCCATAAACTATACAAGCACCACCCTCAATCCAAATTAACAGACAATATATATAATGTAACATAAGAAGACCCCATAGGAATCCACGACCCAAACCCAAATACATGAGAGCACCAACACTTAACATTACACAATGGGACAGTACCACATGAGGGGGGAAGTCTACGTCCACCAATGTTTGGACAATCAAATATGTAATAAGTTGTATGAGAAGAAGATGTGTCAGAGTTCACAGTGAATAATGTCCAAAAATGTGCCAGTGGCAGGTCCATTCTCAATCACCACCATCAATACACAGAATGCAATCTCCAGCACCGAGAGGGGGGTGGGGGGGGGTCGACTGAGCCAAAAGAGCAGAATGTGTGATTTTCAGCATTCGGTGCAGGTTGGGAAGCAGGTTAGGAATGTCTCCTGACTCGGGGCAACATCCTGTTATTCGGCGTCTTCCTCTGCGTTCCCTGCGGAGCCACAATCTGGATGAGTCACATGGATTATACCAACGTGATCCGCCCAAGACCTGGGAGAGACCGCCATTCCCTGGTTTTTTAGATTGCAGGGGGAGGAACAAGGAGATGAAATGTTCTCTCTCCATAACCTTCTACAGAGAAAAGAGAGAATAATATTATTATTAGCCCCCAGCCTGAGCATGCAACAAGACTCACTGCCCTCTACCACCGCAGTACTTACTATGTGCCAGCAGAGGGCAACAGAGCACCACGGTGTCTCTCCACGAGGCCTGGTAAGGCTAAGGCTCAGTCTATATGGACCGCCTGTCCATAAAGTGGCCAAAATAACAGAAACCCTGCCTCTGTGACCTCAGGGAACTAGTGGAGGTCATAATATTATTGGTGGACAGTGTTCTCCATAATCATAAAGCTGTAAAGCTCCTGTGCTGAAATGTCTTACTCTGATATCATTGCACACTGAGAGCTTTTCACAATGTGCATTGGAAGCTGCAGCAAGTCAGATAGAGCCCGCCTCATTTCCTGGCTGGAGGACATCCAGCAGCATCTAGTGCAGGGGTAGCCAAACTCCGGCCCCCCCATCTGTGGTGAAACTACAAATCCCATGATGCATCTCTCTCCGGGAGTCATGTGTGTGAGAATCTTGCAATGCCTCATGGGATTTGTAGTTCCACCACAGCTGGAGGGCCGGAGTTTGGCTACCCCTGATCTAGTGCTTCCCTCCCCAGCCTTACTATCCCTGGCTCCACCCCTTTTATTCATTGGATTTCAGTTTTTTTCAATCATTGAGGTTTCACATGTGGGCGTTACCTAAGGTGGTCTGTATGCAAATACATCCTGTCTAGGAACACCCACTCCTCCAGGCTGATATCCACCCATCAAGTCATTTTGATATTTGCATAACTCCTCCCAAGAGCCGGCCCACTGCTTGCATCAGAGCTGAGGGCTCTTGAGAGGAGTGCCGAGGCAGGGTGTAGGAACGCTTTCAGGAAGTTATGTGCAGAAACAAATTGCTTAATGCTGCAATCCAATTGAAATCAGTTCCTCCTTCTCAAGAAGATCCTTCAAACATCTGATTCTAGCAGGGGATATGCCTAAATGAATCCATGCTTTTGGATTGTGCTGATTGGATTACTGGTCTTCCCAGGAAATAATTACATGGTTGGCGGCTGGTAGAGAATACAGGACCCAGGCCGCTCACCCACCAACCCCAACACTGCCACATCACCCCAATTCTTCACTCCCTGCACTGGCTCCCAGTTCAATGGAGCATATCCTTTAAAACTGCCCTACTTACTTATAAGGCCAGTGGCGTAACAATCACCATAGCGACCCAGGCGGCCGCTATGGGGCCCCGGAGCACAGGGGGGCCCGGCCAGGACATCCCCCTGATGGCGTGCGGGCAGCCTGGGTCGCTATGGCATTTCAGGCTGCTGGCTGTCACTGGCGGCTGTGAGGAGAAACACGCATCGGGCCTGGCGATCGAGGAGGTGGGGCCCAGTGACGGAGGAGACGGGGGCCCGCAAGTGATCGTGGAGGAGAAGGAGGCGGACATAGGATCGGCCAGACAGGTAAGAGGGCTTGACCGCCCACCTGAGAACATGCAGAGCCCACCATTGAGAGTCTATGGTGGGCTCTGCAGGGTCACCCTCAGGTGGGCAGTTTGGGTTATCAGGTGGACTTATCTAGAAATCACAAGCTTTTGCTATGGGGCCCTGTGATTTCTAGTTACGCCCCTGTATAAGGCCCTAAATAAAATGGGCCCCACCTATTTGAAAGACCTTCTGGTTCCTCATACTCCCACCAGCTCGCTTTGCTCCTCAGAGGAAGGCAAATCACTCATGCCCAGAGTCATCTTAAATTCTTTTGGATGCCATGCGTTTAATAATGGAGCGCCCAATATACGGAAAGCCCTACTGTTATTATATGTGTGTCTAAGGAGCAAATTCCCCTTACTATGAAGAGATATCCTCTCACTTCCTGTTGCATCTCCAGGACGGGAAGTGGAGAGAAATCTCCCAAAAGGACACAGGCAGCTGAATAAAAAAACTTTCCAGGGTACTTAACCCTTCCCTGCTCTATCTGTAAACAATTGGGCTTAGCTTCCAACTTCTCCTGGGGTACCTGAGCTCGGAGATGACCCTCCAGGAGGTACATTGGCCTAACAGGTTGAGACACCCTGCTATGAAGAAAAACCTATCAGGAAAAGGTGTGATCACTTGTTACCACTTGTTCATTGTCCAGAACATGGGACCTACTGCAGGACATTGGTGTCATTTACTCCAGTGAGCTCGGGTGGGCCCAGATAGTGTGTTCTGGGGCTCCTCAGAAGATGGACAGTGATTGGAAAGGGGCTGAGCAAGACGAGCTCCGCGTGGGCGGTACCACGTGGAAATTGTTCTTCAGAGTGCAGAATGTAAAGTCTATATTGTGTGCAGGGCCGGGTGCTAGACTATTTTGCACCCTAGGCAAGACCAGCTACTTGCACTCAGCAACCCCCAATCCCCGCCACCGCATGGCCCCTTTCTTCTGCCGGCTAGCTTCCCCAGGCGACAGGTGGATGTAAGCAGCTGGAAGCAATAGCCAGACTGCTATTGGCTATTTTAATGTTAAAAAAGCCAATAGCAGACTGGCTATTGAAACCCCACCCACTGAGCAAAAGAGCGGACCTGAGGAAGAAAGTTGTCTCTCAGTTCCGCTTCTCTGCTCAGTGGGCGGGTGCAATAGCCAGCCTGCTATTGGATTTTGCAATTTGAAATAGACGAGGGGAGCCATTGGGTGGGGGGAGAGGTTGAAGCTGCGCCCTGGGCAGCAGTGTGCCCTAGGCAGCTGCCTAGTTGGCCTAGTGGTAGCACCGGCCCTGAGTGTGTGCAGTCATGAGCACAATGGTAGCGCACAATGGCTATCACCATCCAGTACAACGGTGGAACACAAGGACCGATATCTGAATGTGAGAGCTGACAGTATGCCACATAGAGCTGACAGTGTAACGCAAGGAACCTCTCCAACAGAAGTGTCTGCGGTGGACTGAGCAACATCAGCTCTGGACTTCTCCAGGGAGGGAAAGTTTGGGAGACTCATGACTCTTTCAGGATGAAGTCCATAGAAGGAACATAGACCCACCACACCTTGGCAGCTGAACAGTAATCTTTAACACAGGGACTCCACAGGAACCCAGAGGCAGGGCTGCCATCAGGGGGGGGTACAGCCGATACTCATGTAAGGGGCCCGGGCAGCCTGCCCGGG
>NW_017306856.1:433701-440296 GCF_000935625.1 Nanorana parkeri | reverse complement strand
GTGCGGGGGGCCTGGCCTAAAGTCGTGTAAGGGGCCCCAACATTTCTGAAGGCTGCCCTGCTCCAGAGGCATCATTGCCTGGATGTCTGGTAGCTATTATCCTGGTCAGTTTGGTCCAATGGGGGGTTTCTATTTTTCTGGCCACACAGTGTATAGTCATCTTTCACGTGGCCTTTGGAGAATCCATTTGCCTATGACTTGGTGCCTCTTTCACAAAGTATGACACATGTGCTCTTATTACAGTCGCCTCCGCGTGACTCATTACTTTCAGCCTCAGCAGTTTTTTTTTCCATTCTTTTGCGCAAAATCTGAAATTAGAAAATTCTATGAACAGCCGCATGTGGAAAAAAGTGTTACTGAGTATTAAAATTGTGACATAGACAGCCATCTATAGAACTTCTACTATTATTACAGGTCTACATACAAAGATCTGCCCTGAGCAGTGATTGGGAGGCTCTTAGGGGGTGGAGCCTGACCTGTGGCTTAGCACAGGAGTTGGGAAGTGTGTGTGCTGGTCGCCTGAGCTCTGTAGGGAGAATTTAGTGCCTTCTGGCTGTGTAGGGACCCCAGATGAAGCCCCGAGAGACCAGCTACCGGACAGAGACACCAGACTCATAGAAGATACCACTCAGTTAAAGTCCAGGCAATAATACAATACATAGTACTCTCATACGGGGGTATTCGTCCTCCAATTCCGTCCAAGTCTTAGGTTTTTGTGGTTACGGCGGTGTAACACTCAAATGTCCCGACGCATTTTCCAAAAAAGGCTTCTTCAGGAGTTCCAGAAAACATAAAGAAATGAATAAGTGACAACATTCTTATTTACTTGTATCTTTATACATCCTCTGCGTTGAACGCCCGACAAAACGGAAAGGTGTGAACGGGGCCTTAGGGCAGAACGGAGAGTGGCAAGACTGGTACAAGACAACAGAAGGGCAACAGTGCCGTGTCCTCGCATCACCTTTCAACATCTCGAGGAGTCACGAGGCGACATTGATGGATGGGCACGGATGGGCAGGCACAGATGGATGGGCAGGCACGGATGGATGGGCACGGATGGGCAGGCACAGATGGATGGGCACAGATGGAAGGGCACGGATGGGCAGGCACGGATGGATGGGCACTGATGTATGGGCACGGATGGGCAGGCACAGATGGATGGGCACGGATGTATGGGTACTCATGTATGGGCACGGATGGACGGGGATGGATGGGCACGGATGAGCAGGCACGGATGGATGGGGACGGATGGACGGGGATGGATGGGCACAAATGGATGGGCACGGATGGACGGGGATGGATGGATGGGCACGGATGGATGGGCAGGCACGGATGGGCGGGCACGGGTGGATGGGCATGGATGGATGGGCACGGATGGACAGGGATGGATGGATGGGCACGGATGGATGGGCAGGCACGGATGGGCGGGCACGGGTGGATGGGCATGGATGGATGGGCACGGATGGACAGGGATGGATGGATGGGCACGGATGGATGGGCAGGCACGGATGGGCGGGCACGGGTGGATGGGCATGGATGGATGGGCACGGATGGACAGGGATGGATGGATGGGCACGGATGGATGGGCAGGCACGGATGGGCGGGCACGGGTGGATGGGCATGGATGGATGGGCACGGATGGATGGATGGGCACGGATGGATGGGGATGGATGGATGGGCATGGATGGATGGGCACGGATGGATGGATGGGCACGGATGGATGGGGATGGATGGATGGGCATGGATGGATGGGCACGGATGGATGGATGGGCATGACTTGATGGGCATCTATAGGTAAAGTGAACCTGACTAAACTGAATGAAAGTCTCAGGTTTGCATTCCCTGCGCTGAGCCCACTTTGTGTGATGGGTCAGAGTCTCTCGTGCGAAGCGCCGTGTGAATGTTCCTTTGCAGTGAGGACGGTTCTGGAGTGTAAACACGGGAGTAGTGACATGAGATAAGAGACGTGTGATTCCACCGGGGTGTGTCACCGGAGGGAAATTTGGGGGGGGGGGGGAGGGGGTAAAATAAATAATAATAATAATAAAAATAATGAGCCATTTTGCTTAAGAAAAATAAAAAAGTCATCAACTTTCATACTTTCATTGTTGTTAAATAAATTTTCCAAGTCCTGACAGGTCACAATATACAGCAACAGCATCATTTGTCAGACAAGCTCCACATTTTACAGGAAGCATTTCCTCAGTCTCCCCTCCCCCAGTGATCAGTCTGCTGCAGGCAGGAGGAAGCATTTCCCCAGTCTCCCCTCCCCCAGTGATCAATCTGCTGCAGGCAGGAGGAAGCATTTCCCCAGTCTCCCCTCCCCCAGTGATCAGTCTGCTGCAGGCAGGAGGAAGCATTTCCCCAGTCTCCCCTCCCCCAGTAATCAGTCTGCTGCAGACAGGAAGAAGCATTTCCATAATCTCCCCCCCAGTAATCAATCTGCTGCAGGAGACAGACCGGGAGAAGAGTGGAGCAGTTTCCATTAATCTAATGTAATCTTTTATAAATTATCAGCTTCGGCCAGCCGGCAGAGACAATTTTGTTTTCACCATAGCTTCAATGTTGCGAAATACTTCAGTCCTCGTTCACACCTGAACGTTTTGTAGCGCGTTCTACGCTCGAAGAACGCTCTACAAAACACTCAAAAATATAAATTGCATTGGAGTCAATGGACTCGTTCCCACCTGTCCGTATTTCCACCCGTCCCGAACGCGCTACAAAACGGCCCACGCCTGAAAAGGTACAGGTACTACTTTGGGCCGTTTTGTAGGGCGTTTTCCATTGGAATACAGCCAAGTAGCCTTTGGAATCGCGCGACGGTCGCGCGTCTTTTTTCCCGCGAATCGCGGTTTAAAAAAACGCGCGACGGTCGCGCGACAGACGCGCTTCTGCAATACGCCTAGGTGTGAACCCAGCGTTTTATTATTACCCCTTCAGAGGCCCCCCCTTCCCCCCACCCCGGATCCTCAGAAGAGCCCAGGGCCCAGCTCTCAGCAGAGTGTTGTATTGTGGGTGGAAAGGAATGTTCTTACATGGATCTTTAGTACACAGCTACGGTATATGTTACAGCCATACTGCAGAGGGAACCTGCTCAGCGCATCAGCAGCCCTGAGCTCAGGTATGTGAAGAAAAAGCTCCACCCATAAACACATACCTACCCCATGGTTTGCTCAGGTCAGAGAGGTGGGTCTAGGTATTAATAGAGGGCAGGGGACACTCCTACCAGTGGGCACTGGCTATGTGTTAGTAATGGGCAGATGGTACTACCAGCAGTGGGTACTGGCTATGTGTTAGTAATAGGCAGATGACACTACCAGCAGTGGGCACTGGCTATGTGTTAGTAATGTGCAGATGGTACTACCAGCAGTGGGCACTGGCTATGTGTTAGTAATAGGCAGATGGTACTACCAGCAGTGGGCACAGTCTCAGTGATATCATTATGTTGGTGGTACTCAGAGTAACTCTTTTGCTCTATATGAGCTGGGCAGCATCAGTCACATCTGGGAAGAGCTCCTCGCTGTTCCTGGCAGGGTGCCTACTGGGTGTATCCTCCCAGGCACTCCCCTTCTCCGGCAGCAGCTCGTGTACAGCTGGCACCTCCGTTCAGGATGTTCCCCCTGTATGAAGTACTCCTGGGCGACCCATCCTGGCTGCGTTTCGTCTGGGTGTCTGCTCTGGTCCTGGGTACCGTCCTTGTGTGGATCCTCTTCCTGACCTGCTCCTTGCCAGGAGGCCAGCCTCAGCTCCACTGGACAGGTACCCCTAAGAGTTTCCCCATACCCACAAAAGTGCCCTGCATACCCAGAGAGTGCCACCTATACCCAGATGGTGTCCCCTATACCCAGAGATTGCCACCTATACCCATACAGTGTCCCCACACCCAGAGAGTGCCCTTTATATCCAGGGACTGCCCCCATACCCACAACGTGCCCTACATATCTATAGAGTGCCCCTTATACCCACAGGATGTCCCACATACACAGAGAGTGCTGTCTATAACCAGATAATGCCCCCTATACCATGAGAGTGCGCGCTATACTCAGAGAGTGCCTCCTGTACCCAGAGAGTGCCCCCATACCCACAAAGTGCCCTGCATGCCTATAGATTGCTCCCTATACCCAGAGAGTTGCCAATATACACAGGAAGTGCCCTCTATACCATGAGAGTGCCCCCTGTACCTTGAGAGTGCCCTTTACCTAGAGAGGCCACTGAATATCCAGAGTGTTCCCCCTACACCTAGAGAGTGCCCCATACCCAGAATGCCCTCTATACCCACAGAGTGCCCCCACATTCCCTGAGAATGCTCCCTATATTTTGCAAATGCCCTTCATACCCTGACTGCCCCCCATAACATGTAAGTGCCACCCATACCCTAAACGTTTTCCCCATACCCTGAGAATGCCCCTCATACCATGACTGCTCCCTATACCCTGAGAGTACCCCCATATCATGTGAGTACCCCTTGCACAACAAGACAACCAGGGGGTCCTAGGAGTGGCCCGACCTGGACCACCATCCTGGGCGCTGTACTGGAGGAGAGTTCATAACAGGCCATACTTCACTAGCATGGTAGGTGGAGTCACCTCTGTCATACAGGAGGACCAGCATGGTTTCCTGAGCTTCCCCCTGTCTGTCCTCTGCCCTCCCTGCCCCAGACCTTTCTCTCCAGCTTCACACTTCTGATCATCTTCCCCGGCATCTTCTCTATAGCACTGCTCTCTCCAGATGTGGTACCTCTCCCTCCAATGCTGGTTCCTCTACTTCCAGTGGATGTTCCTCTCCCTCCAGTGCCGGTTCCTCTACTTCCAGTGCATGTTCCTCTCCCTCCAGTGCAGGTTCCTCTACCCCCCAGTGCTGTTTCCTTTCCCTCCAGTGCCGGTTCCTCTTCCCCCAGTGCTGATTCCACTCCCCTCAGTGCCAGTTCCTCTCCCTCCAGTGCCAGTTCCTCTCCCTCCAGTGCCGGTTCCTCTACCCCACAGTGCTGTTTCCTCTCCACTCAGTGCTGTTTCCTCTCCCCTCAGTGCTGATTACTCTCCCTCCAGTGCCGATTCCTCTCTGTCATGTACCAGTTCCTCTCCCTCCGAGTCTTGGTTCCTCTCCCCCACAGTGCTGTTTCCTTTCCCTCCAGTGCCGGTTCCTCTTCCCCCAGTGCTGATTCCACTCCCCTCAGTGCCAGTTCCTCTCCCTCCAGTGCCAGTTCCTCTCCCTCCAGTGCCGGTTCCTCTACCCCACAGTGCTGTTTCCTCTCCACTCAGTGCTGTTTCCTCTCCCCTCAGTGCTGATTCCTCTCCCTCCAGTGAGGGTTTCCCTCCCTCCAGTGCCGATTCCTGTCTGTCATGTACCAGTTCCTCTCCCTCCGAGTCTTGGTTCCTCTCCCTCCAGTGCCAGTTCCTCTCCCTCCAGTGCCAGTTCCCCTACCTCCCAGTCTTGGCTCCTCTCCCTCCAGTGTCCGTTCCTCTCAATTTTTTTCTCCTATCATTCACATTCTCTTTTTTCTTTCTCTCTCTCTCCCCTCTCTCTCTCCCTCCTCTCTCTCTCCCCCCTCTCTGTCTCTCCTCCCTCTCTCTCTCTCCTCTCTCCCTCCTCTCTCTCTCTCTGGTGCCTGGTGTTCAGCTCCCTCTTGGCTGTGTCTCCAGTTGCTCCCACTGATGACGCGCTGTCTGTACAGATGCCGCTGACATCTGGCTCCCATTCTACACTGGAGCTTTCCTCTGATTCTTTTATGGGAATCCCGGAGCCCGGAACACTGGATCACTCACATCCGGTGCCAGCTCAGAGCTCAGTACCCGGCCCGGAGATCTCAATACACAGCTGGGCTGAGCTTCCTGGGCTATAGAGGGTTCTCCAGCTATAAAGGGCACCTGTCATGAGAGAAATAGTTCAGTTCCTGTCCCGGTGTCAGGTGTGTAGAGTATGACTCAGGAAGAAGGTCATAGAGATCAGCTCACGTGCTTTAGGCTCTGGTCACTTATGTGTGTTTCTGGTAAGTTGTGGTTGTCATGCGTTGTAGGTGCGTTGTGTGATTTGTATCAATTTGTGCCATTCACAGCATAACACACTCTGCTATCCACAGAATGCTACAATCTTTTCTTTGGTGTCTGGACAGTGAAAGCAAACAGAAGACATGTGAGCTATCTGCTCTCTCCTCCTATCAGCATGTTGCTTGCAACGCAGCACAACTGATTGGCTCCTTGTGCTGCTTCTCCCTCTCCCAGTCCGAGCTTTTCTGTACAGGGATAGCAACATCAGAGCCACATACATACAGCAACATACATGGAGCCACACACATGGGGCCACATACATAGAACCACATACAGCCACACACATGGGGCCACATACAGCCCAGACCACAGGAGAGGCACCGGGAACGCCGGGCTGATCCTTTTTTAATTGATTTTTAAGACCAGCAGAAATAATTACATAAATGAAAAGTGAGAAGGAATTTGATTGGCCAACAGCTGTACTTGTCTTTACTCCAGACCACCCCATACCCTCCTGGACACAAAATTACCCCCCATAATGCCCCTTACTACCCCACAACATGCCCGACTCAGAGCCCTCCCTCACAGTGCCTCCCAATCCTATATGCGGT
>NW_017306856.1:420813-433504 GCF_000935625.1 Nanorana parkeri | reverse complement strand
CACTCCTCTTCTCTCTGACCAGTGTTGTCCTTCTATCACAGGTGATGGTCAGAAGTCAGTGAGGTCACAGCAGAGGTCGGAGGTAAGTGCTCCTTCTACTCACCCCTCTAACACGCGTCTTTCCCCCGGATGTTACCGTTATAGGAAATGTATTTATTTGTATAATTTGCTAATGATGAGTAAACTGGTCTGGGTTTGGTTGGATGGGAGGATCGGTGAACCCAGCCTGAAATCTGCAAACCCCCCGAACATAGCACCCTAACCCCAATTGATGTCTATGGGAGCCGAATTAAGGCAATTTGCAAGATTTTGGTTGAAAAAAAAGGGGCATGGGTAGGTGGGCACTGCCATGGGGGAGATGTACCAATGCACAATACAGTTCAGCTGGAAGCGGATCTTTTAGTTCAATACGTTTTTATTAAAGGAGAACTATGGGGTTAAGGCTTTACCCCATAGTTCTCCTTAGGGTAACGGGAGGACACAAACTAGCGTCCTCCCGTCACCCTAAGCTCAGTATATAGCAAGCTACAGCTCGCGGTATACTGAGACGCCCCAGCCGGAGCGGATCCCGACATAGTCTCATTGTCTCAGGTCGGCTAGAACTATGAGGTGAGGGAAAAGCACCCACCTCATAGTTCTCCTTTAAGGGTTTTATAAGACATAGAGGTAAAAGATCAACACACAAAAATCAAAGTCGCGGCACAACATTAGTAGAAACACATAAGGCCCAAAGTCTTGGAACACGTACATGGCTACATAACCCCGGGCCAGAGGGAACAAATAGAAAGGATGAACATCACCCGTATGGGTCTCATTATGCTGTGGCACTTGGGTGGCTTGTAGAACCCGTCCCTCCTGACAGGGGATGTCTCAAGAGACAGTATCCAGTCAGGGGTGTAGAAGCCAGAACCATCAGCTACTGTAACCAGACTAATATGCAGAAGAGAATCCTTCCATTAGGGCAGACCATGAACTGGAACATGACGGTAAGATAGCAAAAGGAAGGAAACCACCAAGGCCAAGAGAAGCAAGCGAAACAAAGAGAAACATAAGAGAGGACTCATAGAGGACCTGAAAAAGGGGCGAAAAAGAGTAGAGAAGCTAAGTAAAGAGAAGGAAATGAGAGCTGAGTACAGAGAGAGGTCAGATCAGAAAGGAACCCTAGAGACCAGGGCCAGGGGAGCCGCGTCTACCACCCCCTGCCAGAGTGTCAAGAGCCTCCTGAAGGAACCCAGAGTACCTAAGAGAGGACCCCAGCCGAAAATGTGTCTGAGGCTCAGGAAGTCCAGCCACATGGACCAGGTGACATTGTACCTATCTCTGGTGTCGTGCTCATCTACCAGTAACCGTTCCAGGTCTGCAATACGGTCCACTTCCACAGTCCACAGGGAGTACAGTGGCGGGGAATAACTGCCCTTGCGGCTGTAAGAAAGTGCCTCAAGAGGCCCCTTTTTACTGATTTTAAGGAACCTGGTACCATAGTTAACAGTGCGATCCTGGGGGTTGTTGGGAATCACTGTATCTGTCACTCGGTGATGGACATCCAGCACTGCCTGCCAAAACTCTTTAATGGAGGGCAACTCCACCAAATATGGCCTGGAGAGGCCTGACAGCGCCAGCAGATGTCCGGGACCTGAGGATAGAACCGGTGGAGAACCCTTGGGCACCTATACCACCTGGTCAGAATTTTCAGGTTTTTCTCGTGAGCCTTGCAGGCGATAGAAAGCGAATGAGATAGGACAAAAGATTTCTCATAGTCCAGCGCACTGACGGGAAGTCCTAGTTCTCGTTCCCACATCGAGACATAGCCCGGTCTAGGGAAGAGGAGAGAAGGGAATAAAGTAGCGAGACAGTATGGGTAGGGGGAGAGGATCGTAGGAGGAGGTAGTCAAAAGCCGTAGGAGTTGCTTCCAAAACCTCAGGGTGAGGGAATGAGGAGACAAAAGAACGAAACTGTCTATCTGCCAACCACGGGTCATCGATTGAAGGAGCTACCGTGGATTCCCGGATAGCCACCACTAAACGTCTGTGGGAGTCCCTGGTCCATCTACCGAAGGAGGACCGACCCATCGCTGGAGGGAACGCTGGGTTATTAAAAAGCGGGGTCATGGGGCCAGCATAGGAGGAGAGCCCAGAGGTGGAGACCCATCTGTAGGGTATGCAGGGTCAAAACCGGGAAAGAAGGAGGCATGGCACGAGACGCTGGGAGGATCTGCAGGGAAGCGGGTCTTTTAATGCGGCTGTAAACAGAGCAGCCGGGGAATCCCAGAGGATGTCATTGACCACATATGGACATGACCATATATGGTCAATGACTCAGCCAGGTTCCCCTCTGTTCACATTACAGCAGCACCGTTATTTTAAAGGGGGATCCAGATTCTGATAAATATCCCCCCGATCGGTTCAGGGATGTGAGGATGAGACCCTTGTCCTCATCGACAGCAGTACAAGGCGCCTTGCTAGGGCAAAACGAAAAAAAAAAATGGGTCACAATTAGGGAAGCACCAATACCGGTACTTGATACCAAGCAATGATATTTTTTTTTTGGGTACTCGCCGATACCGAATACCGACCCGGAAGTCCCACAATGGAAGCGTGTAAAGACTCGCCACCCGGCTTCCTGTTTACCCGGCTTCCTGTCACCACCAGGAGCCAGCTTTCTGGCCAATCAGGAAGCTAGGGGGCGACTCAATACCCGCCCCCCTGGCTTCCTGATTGGCCTGGGAAGCCAGCTCCATGCTCCCTGGTGACGAGGGAGCATGGAGCCGGCTTTCTGGCCAATCAGGAAGCTAGGGGGCGACTCAATACCCGCCCCCCTGGCTTCCTGATTGGCCTGGGAAGCCAGCTCCATGCTCCCTGGTGACGAGGGAGCATGGAGCCGGCTTTCTGGCCAATCAGGAAGCTAGGGGGCGACTCAATACCCGCCCCCCTGGCTTCCTGATTGGCCTGGGAAGCCAGCTCCATGCTCCCTCGTCACCTGCTTCCTGGCCAATCTGGAAGCACGGGGGGTGAGTCATTACCTGCTCCCCGGGGCTTCCTGATTGGCCATAAAGCCAGCTGCAGGCTCCCTGGTGAGGAAGAAGCATGGAGCCGGCTTCCTGATACTGGAAGTTCGGGTATCCGGAGCATTTGGGCGAGTATGAGTACTCGACCAAATACTCAGTATCGGCACCGATACTAGTATCAGTATCAGTGCATCTCTAGTCACGATCCATAAAGGACCCTTATCTGGACATGCAGCCTGGCGGGCCAGGAAAGACGAGGGCAGCGAGAGTGACGGTGGGGTGAAAATTAGAGTGTAAGCTCCTCTGTTGCAGAGACTGATGTGAAAAGCTCAGTGTTCTTTGTACAGCGCTGCGGTATATGTCAGAGCTATATAAATCAGTAGAGTAGATAGGGTGCAGTAGGCGGATGGCGGTTGATGGATCGTTTGCTGCCTGACTGCTGTGAATATTTGGTCTCCCCGTCAGTCAGCGCTGACAGTTCTCCTCTGACACCCATCCGGGATCTCTCTCTCCGTCACATTCTCCGTGTCATTTGTTCTCTGTGTTGGAAGATTCTCATCCTCTGAGACGTCTTATCTGCTGCCTGCTCCAGCGTTTCAGTCATGGCAAGCTTTAAATGTATGAAAACCCCCCCAAAATAAAATGTAAAGATATCAAAAACGATGTGTGCCAGACCGATACCAGACCGTTATCATAGACAAGGGTCTGGTATGTATTTTAAGCGGGGACCACATGCACCCTTGCATGCATGCCTACCCCTCGGCCTGGCCCTGGTTGCCGACTACTGAGCATTGTAACTCTGTGTGATGAAATAATGTCACTACATCCTCCAGGTGCCGCAGTTCAGCAGTTGATAGAACAAGCACATGCAACCATTAGCAGGAATACATATGCTCCCAAAATCATTTGCTCAGTGGCCCTCGCCTACAAACGTGATCACTCATGAGATTTTTTCTTAATCATGCGAAAGTATGAGATTTTTGGGTTCGGATGGGTTTTTATAATTGCCCTCTCAATTTTATCCTGGTGGAAAGTGATGGGAAGTCCAAAATGCTGAGAGCCGGTGCACACCAATCGTGCACAATTCCGCGCGGATTGCCGGTACCTTTGTTCTGCAATACACGACGCGCGTCTGTCTTAGCTGTGTTCGGAAGCACGGGCGGAATCGCGGCAGGAAACCGCGCGATCCGCCTGACGCGCCCGGGGTGCCATTTGGAAAATAATGGCACCCACAGTGCGATCGGTGCACACCTGGGCGACTCCTGACCACGCGGTGCCACGCGGTGGGGTGTCGCCTAGGTGTGCACCGGCCCTTAAGGTGTCACCGGAACAGGAGTAGAGGGGAAATCTTCAACAAATAAGAGGGGATTTACCTCTAACTTCCTGCTGTGTCTCTGGGACAGGAAGTGAAGAGAAATCCTTCCAATCGGACAGCAAAGAAAAAAACGACAAGGTTTCCAACCCTTCCCTACTTCATCCAAAACTTCAAAAAACAACATTATATATGAAGATAAACTTCATTTTTGGGGAACTGAGTAGTGAGCATTGGCTGATCACTAACAATAACAACCCCTTGATATGGGACACAGCCGCGTACATAGGACTGTCCATGGGCATGGCAGCTTTTCGTCATCACACACCAGGTGGCGCTCTATAGTAAGAGAAGATTTGATTAACAATTTTACAGTCAGGGGCGTCCCCAGGCGTGGTCCGGGTGACACCCCTCAGGGACGTCATCACGCATGCGCGTGACGTCATCGTGCGCTTACCTGCTGGTGCCCATCTAGGTGATGGATGCCAGCAAAGAGAGGAGGGGACATGCACCCGCGGGATAAGGTATGCCGCCGAGTCCCCTCCTCTTTTGTGTGACTGTCCGGCACTCGGTCATGGACTGTCAGTTATTTTGGTGTCACCCCCTCCGATGGTGTCACCCGGTGCGGGCAGCACCCCCCTTGTGACGCCACTGTTTATGGTTAAGATGTAACAGGTGCCAGGTACCTGCGCTGACTGATCAGTTCTATAACATGAATAGATCAGAGTATAACAGAGGTCCCTACAGAACTGAGCGGAATTCAACTGGGAGCCTCCTGTAATAAAGACCGCTCACTGCTGCTCTCTGCCCTTGTGCAGGGTGACTGGTCTTGACTCCGCCCCCTCCTGTAATAAAGACCGCTCACTGGTGCTCTCTTTGTGCAGGGTGACTGGTCTTGACTCCGCCCCCTCCTGTAATAAAGACCGCTCACTGGTGCTCTCTGCCCTTGTGCAGGGTGACTGGAACCCCAAAACTATAACCAAACCCCCTAAAACCTTACACTAACCTACTGGAACCCCAAAACCGTAACCAAACCCACTTATTCCTGAGACTGACCTACTGGAACCCCGAAACTAGGAAGATAAAACCACAGAACCATCATGGCCGCCTCCTCCCATCATCCCCAAGGAACATAGCTCTGCTGGGACATTGAACTTTGGGTTGGCAGTCGGCCCTCCAGCCAAAAGGGCGAGAGACAGAACAAGGCTGGGAACATGCTGATTCTTGTACGGCCTGTGTATTGGCAGAGAATAATCGGCCGCTTGTGTAGTCGGGCGCTCAGTGTCCCCTCTGGGCAGAAGATGAAGGGACGCGGGGGACAATGGACGCTATTTATTCTTGAGAGGCGCTGGAGATCATTACTGAGCACAAAACGCCAAACGGAGTCCATCCTACGCTCCGGAGTCCATTCTGTTCTCTCTATTAACCCCCCAGAGTCCATTCTACCCTCCGGGGTCCATCCTATTCTCTCTATTAACCCCCCAGAGTCCACCCTACGCTCCGGAGTCCATTCTGTTCTCTCTATTAACCCCCCAAAGTCCATTCTACCCTCCGGGGTCCATCCTATTCTCTCTATTAACCCCCCAGAGTCCATTCTACCCTCCGGGGTCCATCCTATTCTCTCTAATAACCCCCCAGAGTCCACCCTACGCTCCGCAGTCCATTCTGTTCTCTCTATTAACCCCCCAAAGTCCATTCTACCCTCCAGAGTCCATTCTACCCTCCAGGGTCCATCCTATTCTCTCCATTAACCCCCCAGAGTCCATTCTATCCTCCGGGGTCCATCCTATTCTCTCCATTAACCCCCCAGAGTCCATTCTACCCTCCGGGGTCCATCCTATTCTCTCCATTAACCCCCCCACAAAGTCCATTCTACCCTCCGGGGTCCATTCTATTCTCTCTATTAACCCCCCAAAGTCCATTCTACCCTCCAGAGTCCATTCTACCCTCCAGAGTCCATTCTACCCTCCAGGGTCCATCCTATTCTCTCCATTAACCCCCCAGAGTCCATTCTACCCTCCGGGGTCCATTCTACCCTCTCTTTAAACCCTTCAGAGTCCATTCTGCCCTCTCTTTTAACCCTTCAGAGTCCATTCTGCCCTCTCTATTTACCCCCCAGAGTCCATTATACCCTTTATATTAACCCCCTGAAGTCCATGCTACCATCTCTATTAACCCTCCGGAGTCCATTCTGCTCTCTACATTAACCCTCCAGAGTCAATTTCCTCACTCCATAGACAATTCTACCCTCTCTATTAACCCTTCAGCGTCCAGATTCTCCTCTCTGTTAACCCTTTAGAGTCTGGACTATATCCTCCATTAACCCTCCAGAGCCCATGCTCTCCTCTCTCTCAAAGTAGATCTAATTCCTGGACATTTGGTTTAGTTTTCTCTGTGCACTGTGTACAGACTATAGTCATGTTTGTTCTATCCTTCCAAAATACAGTTTTCACTCCCCCTCCCCTTCTATCTCAGTGCTGCTGATCTCCTCTAGCCTCTTTCAGCTCCTTCATGTCTGCATGCACTTGCTGAAGCGTTAACTGCACATCATTGCTGTGAACCGTCTTCTTGATAGTGACAACGACGGACCATGTCTGGGCAATGTGCGGTGGCACGGCCGCTTGAAATCTCCATCAGGGGCACATGCGACAGTGCGACGACACAGGATAAGAATTGGGATAGAGAGACAGAGTGTTGTCACCCTATAACAGGAAGTGCATTTAGAATCTACATGGCAGGATCACCGGGGGTTTAATGTAATAAAAGTTGCAGATTTAAAAACATGGAAAGTGACTTTTGGGATTATTTGGGATTTTACTGATTGGGTTTACACAAACTTTAACCCTGCAAATTCTTCTCTTTATCACCCCTCTTCTGTTGGTCTGTGGGCAGCTCCATCCCGATCACTGAGTGTGGCCTCATTTTAGTGGTTTATAGCTGGAAGAGAATCATCTTTTGTGTTTCCGGATGAGGTGACAATGGGATTGATTGTCTACAAGCGACACACAGGACACAGACATCTCTGAACTGATGAAGTGCAGTATGTCTCGGCCTGGCCGCTGTCCCAGAATCCGGCTGTGTTTACAGATACTAAACTTTCTCGGAGCTTTTCTCCGGCCTGGAAGAGGATTTTTAAGACGACGGGAATCATTTTATATTGTGATGGCGTATATATGTATGTAGGGGTCAGGCCGAGCATCCTTAGGGTTGCCACCTTTTCTTCCATCGAAACCCGAATACTCTAGCGACACATGGACATTTTGGGGGGAGAATGAGTCGCGGCTTATTCATATGTAAATATTACAGTTGAGACTATTTTCAGTGGGGGGCCAGTAGCCCCTATCTTAATTTTGGTTGCCCCTGTCGGCCTCACATCTTATGTCCGGGTTTCAGCTGCCATGAAACCCGGACACACCATTTAAAACCCGGACTGTCCGGGTGAATCCCGGACAGGTGGCAACCCTAAGCATCCTTGATGGGGCACCTTAGGGCAATGCCATGGCAATATCTCCCCTCCGTGCCAGGGCATGGAAAGGGGCGCAGGGAGAATATCCTACTATTGCCTGTGGCTGGTGATGTACACTAAGTGGCCAGATTATTATGACCACCTGACGTTTGTAGGCAAATTAGCTATAATTTCGTGCTGAAGTTGCTAGAGGGCCAGGCCATTATAAATAGGGAAGCAGGTTGGTTACCACGACAGTAGAAGTGATTTCTGAAGATACGGGGAAACAACGCGGTTTAACAGCCTTTGAACGTGGGATGATTGTTGGCGCTCGGATTCATGGAGCGAGTATCAGCAAAACAGCAGAATTAGTTAAATGTTCAAGAGGCGCTCATTGTTAAAGTGTTTAAAGACCGGACTGTCAGCCGAAAATCTGGGTCTGAACGTGTGAATTGTGGCCGTCAGCGACTAGTCAATGTTAGGGCAGAACGGAGAGTGGCAAGACTGGTACAAGACAATAGAAGGGCAACAGTGCCGTGTCAGATTCCTCGCATCACCTTTCATCATCTCGTGGAGTCACCAGGCGGCCCAACAAAGTACTGATGGGGTGGTCATAATAATCTGGCCACTCAGTGTATATACAGTATGTATATATAAGCATCCATGGTATGAATATGGCACTGATATAGCTGGTCACTGGTGGTCAAGCATATTTAGGATCCATTCAGTCCAATCTTGGAGACCAGATATCATGTGCTTTTTTGGACATCCCCAGAAGAGGTGTCAGATGGTGTCCTGTTGTACTGTCCTTCGCCTCTTGGAGTATGTCTGGCTTTTGGACATCCCTAGACGAGGTGTCAGGTGCAATCACCTGCTGTATTGTCCTTCAGCTCTCAAGGTTTGTCTGGGCTTTGGGCCGGATTGTCTGGCATATTTTCTTCCACCTACCTGTCTTTCCCGGAAGTGGTTAGTGATGGGAAAGCTCATTTAAAATTTAGGATCCAGTCAGTCCAGTCTTGGAGGCCAGATAGTATCCGCTTGTTTTGGACATCCCTAGACGAGGTGTCAGGTGCAATCTCCTGCTGTATTGTCCTTCAGCTCTCTGGATTTTTCCGGCTTTGGGCCGGAGTGTATGGGATATCTTATTCCACCTTCCTGTCCTTCTTGAAAGTGGTCAGTGGTGGTCAAGCATTATTTAGAATTCCAGTCAGTAAAATCTAGGAGGCTGGATATCATGTGCTTTTTTGGACATCCCTAGAAGAGGTATCACATGTAATCTCTTGCTGTACTGGCCATCAACTGCTGGTCATGCATATTTTGGATTCAAGATCCAGTCAGTAAAATCTAGGAGGCTGGATATCATGTGGTTTTTTTTGGGGACATCCCTAGAAGAGGTGTCAAGTGCAATCTCCTGCTCTATAGTCCTTCAGCTTTCGGAGTTTGTCCGGCTTTGGGCTGGAGTATCTGGAATATCTTCTTCCACCTACCTGTCCTTCCCGGAAGCCGTCAGTGGTGGTCAAGCTTATTTAAAGTTCATGATCCAGTTAGTAAAATCTAGAATCGAATGTCACATGCTTTTTTCATTGACATCCCTAGAAGATGGAGAAAAGAGCGAGGTGTCAGATGCAATCTCCTTCTGTATTGTCTCAGCTCTCTGAGTTTGCCCGGCTTTGGGCCGGATTATCTTGGATATCTTCTTTCACATTCCCGTACTTGGAAGTGGACAGTGGTGGTCAAGCATATTTAGAATTCAGGATCCAGTCAGTACAATGTTGGAGGTTGGATATCATGTGCTTTTTTGGACATCCCTAGAAGAGATATCAAATGTAATCTCCTGCTATACCGGCCATCAGCTCTTGAAGTTTGGCCTGGAGAAACTCCTGCTCCATAGTCCTTCAGCTCTCTGGGTTTGTCTGGCTTTTTGCTGGAGTGTCTGGAATATCTTCTTCCACCTTCCTGTCCTTCCTGGAAGCTCCATTAATTTTCTGTTGAGCAGGTGGAGGGAGAGCGCAGCCTCAGGACCAGGTCTACTCTGGAGACTTAATTCTTGTTATTAATGATCGGTGAAATGACATCAGAGCCGGGAGAGATTAAAGATGAGGCCCTCAGACATCTGTTCCATCACCATCCAAGGTCTATATTCCCCATAGTCCTCTGCTGCATTATCTGCGCCTCCAGGAAATTCAATACCCCCTCAGAGAGGACATCACTGACCCCCATGAAACCCGGATGAGCCACATCTACAGACACAGCTGGTCCATGCTCAACAAATATTCATCTTCTTATAAATTCTCCTCCCAGATGTGTGCTGAGCTGCAGATGGACCGAGGAACACATCTAACATCTGATAAATGAGCCGGACACAGACCCGCGCAGGGCCCAAAAATCTAATGAAATGTGATCATTCTCTAATCCCAGTAGCTGCTATTGACAGGACAGTCAGCCTGACGCTGAGATAACGTTAATCTTAAGTGGCCGGTATCGCTTTGCTAGCAGGTTTTCCTGTCCATAGCGGCTCTTTCTCCGGGAACTCTGACCTTACGTATTGAATCTGGGATAGTCTCCTGTGAATAGTAGATGTGGATCAGATATGATGTTGGCGGCAGTCGGCGGGTCGCATCCTGGCTGTTGTCATGCTGCACAGCCCCGTCCTACTACTGAGCATGGCCGTCACCAGCACATGTTGTGCCCTCTCCACACTCGGCAACCCCGGGCAGCAGTATGGCACCAGTGGCATCACAAGGGGGGTGCGGCCGGCACCCGGGTGACACCATTGGAGGGATGACACCAAAATGACTGGCAGTCATTTTGGTGTGTCACCCCCTTTGAAAAGTCCGGCACTCGGTCATGGACCGAGAGCCCTACAGTTTTCGGGAGGAGGGGACCCGGCGGCATACCTTATCCCGCCGGGTGAACGTCCCCTCCTCTCTCTGCCGGCGTCCATTGCCAAGATTGCCGCCGGCAGGTATCATTTAGGTCTCGTTCACACCTAGGCGTATTGCATATGCGCGTCTGTCGCGCGACCGTCATGCGTTTTTTTACCGCGATTCGCGGTAAAAAAGTTGCGTGACCAACGCGCGTTTCCGAAGGCTACTTGGCTGTATCCCAGTGGAAACGCGCAACAAAACGGCCCAAAGTAGTACCTGTACCTTTTCAGGCGTGGGCCGTTTTGTAACGCGTTAGGGACGGGCGTAAATACGCCAAGGTGGGAGCGAGATCGTTGAATACAATGGGATTTATATTTTTTAGCGTTTTGTAGAGCGTTCGTCGAGCGTAGAACGCGCTACAAAACGTTCAGGTGTGAACGAGGGCTAAGAGAACCGCGCCTGCGTGATGACAACATCGCACACACGCACGTGGTGACATCACTGGCATGTTTGATGACGTCATGGCGGGGTGTCACCTGGTATCCGCTCCGGGTGACACTCGGCCTCGGGACGCCCCTGTATGACACAACTATTTTGTCAAGGCAAAGACTGATATGCATAGTGCAGTCACCTGCAGCTACTGACCGCACACACAGACTGCACACTGACCATGCTGTCATGCTGGTCCACTGGCTTCAATACTGAGCCACTAGCCCAAAAAAGGCACGACGATTAATTTGTGGCATACTTGTTAGGAGTCACCAAATCCTAATTTCACAGCCATTAGGGGAAGGTCAGCAGTAGCAGCCTCTCTCAGAATAGGTCTCATTGGTGTGCTTTTAGATGGGAATCCCGAAGGTGGTGGTGGCAGTGGCAGTGGTGGTGGTAGGGGAAGGGATTGGGGCATACATACAAACTCCATGTAGTATGCCCGGTGGAATATGAATCCAGAATTCCAAATCTTCAAGTCATACCAGATCCTGGCTTCCCCTCCCGTCTTGACTCGAACAGACCGGCAGCTCCTCCATCCTCCGCAATGTAAACTGTTTATTTTCTCTATCTGTGAAATGCCTCAGCTGGGGATATTGCTGCATCTCCAAGGCGGTGAAAGGTGCGCTGGGAGATAAGAACGCAGATTACACAATGGAATTTCATCAGATTGTGTCCACAGAACCTCCAGTCACATGACCTTCACATAGTCACAATGAAGCCCTTTAAAGTGGACCTGTCAGTATCTTTACCAGGCTACAAATCCCTGACATGTCACTACATACAGCAACGGTATAATTCTCAGAGAATCTCCAACTTTTTTCAAGCCATTCTTGAACTTCAGGCAGTGAGTTTGCCAAGGCCGAGATGATGTCATCAGTCTGCTGCAGGCAGGAGGAAGCATTTCCTCAGTCTCCCCTCCCCCAGTGTTCAGTCTGCAACATTGTAACTTTGTATCAAGTCACAAGGTGAGCACAGAAGAAAGCTCCTCCTAAACCTGGAAGGAAGCTCCTCCTAAACACAGAAGAAAGCTCCTCATGAACCTGGAAGGAAGCTCCTCCTGAACACAGAAGGAAGCTCCTCATGAACCTGGAAGGAAGCTCCTCCTGAACACAGGAGAGAGCTCCTCATGAACCTGGAAGGAAGCTCCTCCTGAACATGGAAGGAAGCTACTTCTGAACATGGAAAGAAGCTCCTCCTCATCCCGCAGCTGATTGGGCGGAAGCGCCCATGACATTTCCTTGTTCTGAGGAGCTCAGGTTCTGTCCAAACTCATCCCTAGGTCCCTTCCTTAGTCTGTGGGCGTGCTCTTTATATTGAAGTGAAATCCAATGCACTAAGGGAATGCATCTCCATCTCAACCCACAAAGCGCCAATTGGAGGGCTGCCAATAATGGTACATGTCCATTTTTTGGACAATTTGGGGCATTGCCACCTTAATCATAAGAATGCAATGCACAGAAATACCGGAAATGTTAACGCACATGTGGTACTGCAACGCACCGCGGCACGCCAAGGTCTGAGGAGAATGGAGAACTAGTAAATTGTAGACGTTCCCAATTTCGTCATATAA
>NW_017306856.1:416553-420660 GCF_000935625.1 Nanorana parkeri | reverse complement strand
ATGACCCAGTCAGAGCTCCTGCAGTAATAATTGAAATTCTGGAATTTGGCTGCAGGGAAATGACCCTCAGATACACCAGCCGGCCAATGAAAAGCTTCGGCCAGGACATGGGATGAGGTCAGAATTCCAAAGTATGGAGTCTGGAATCCCATAATTAGGAGCCTGGCTTTTGTTTGGTGAGGAGGAGGGGGGGAGGTGACCGGACTGGACTGACCGGATTCCGGGAGACCTCTGACACAAACACGTCAGGACATTGATGAAGGATCAGCTGATCAGGTGAGCTCCAGACATTCTATGTGATTCTCTCATTATTTATTTATGGTGGAGACATCTGCGCAGGGCCATTATCCGAGGTCCTCATGGGATGGGGGGCCGTGATTGCTGGCTGGAGAGCCAAGTCTTTATATTGTAGAAGAGCCAGATCTGCAGCTCTTCCCTTCACACAATGCTTCCCCTCCGTTCACCTCCTTCTTACCTACCCCTCACCCCCTGCTTCCCTTCACTATCTGCTTCTTTTTATTTCACCCCCTGCTTCCCTTCCCTTCACCCCTTACTTCTCTTCCCTTCACCTCCTTCTTACCTACACCTCACCGCCTGCTTCCCTTCACCTCCTCCTTACCTACTACACCTCACACCCTGCTTCCCTTCCCTTCACCCCTTACTTCTCTTCCCTTCACCTCCTTCTTACCTACACCTCACCGCCTGCTTCCCTTTCCTTCACTTCCTTCTTACCTACACCTCACCCCCTGCTTCCCTTCCCTTCACCTCCTCCTCACCCCCTGCTTCCCTTCACTATCTGCTTCTTTTTTATTTCACCCACTGCTTCCATTCCCTTCACCTCCTGCTTCCATTCCCTTCACCCCCTGTTTCCCTTCACCCCCTGCTTACCTTCCCTTCACCCCTTTCTTCCCTTCCCTTCACCCCTTACATCTCTTCCTTTCACCCCCGGCATGGACGACCATCTCACAGAATGTATTTTTCTGATAACTCAGGTGTAGGGTTCCCCATTATAACATCAGTACTCCGCGGTCATGTGTATAGCCAGGCCGCCTCATCCAATCAGATGTGGGCTCCCTCATTTGGTGATGAAAATGTGCCACATAGGACTCTCTAAATCGATGCCCACCCATGCTCCTCCCATTTGTTTTGCTTTGGCCGGACCTCAAAAGACCCCAAAAACGGGTGGCGGCCAAATCAAAACAAACAGGCGGAGCCAGCGGTGATGTCAGGCACTGATTACTTCCACTACTTTCAACCAATGGGTCAGGCCTTGTGGGGAAGAGGCCCCTGTCCCCATGACAAGGTGCTTTTCCAGAGGTGGACCCTGGAATAGCACCCTCTCAATGTCGATGGCAAGTGGCCTGGTATGGTGCAGGGAAGGGGGCCACTCGCTCGCCCCCTTTTCCTTCCCCGCCAAGCCTGTGGTCGGATTAAGAGTTCGGTTTGGAATTTTAGGGGGGAAAATTTTGGGGTGGTGGAGTTCCCCATTCAAATTCCTAACAGACCTTAAGGGACTGATATGACTTTTAGGGGGAACCCCACGCACATTTTTTGTTTTACTTTTTAACTTGGGGTCCCTCCTAACTTTCCTACCAGGTATGGATTGGGAGGGGAACCCCACGCCATTTTCTTTTTCTTTTGTTAACATTTTTTTTATTCTGCTTGTTACCTCGAAGGTAGCGAGCAGAATAACTGAGCCGAATGCTGTTCGGCAGCATTCGGCTATTCGCTCACTGCCGTTCAGCCCCAATGAGAATACGGGTGAACGGCAGCGAGTGAACCGCCGGAGGTTTGGCACAGCCAATCCAGATGTCGGATCGGCTGAGTCGCACGTGTTCCTCACTTCAGCTCAGCCGAATATGCCGAGCATGTGCAGCTGAAACGAAGGGAGCCGATGTGCAGCTAAAACGAGCCAAACGGCGCTCGGCTCACTTCACTCCGGCTTGGTTAGTCACTCGGCTGCCTTCGGTTTTATTCATTCATTCAAACGGAGAAAGCACAATTATTTGATGAGCTCACTGGCTCTGGTGAAGCAAGGTTCCCCCTTCGGTGGGCACCCAGAATGTGACTTAAAAACACAACGGCAGCGCCAGACCAAATGGGAAAAGATTCCAAATCGCTTTAGTGATTCACAATATGAATGCATTAAACAGCCAACGCGTTTCGGGGGCGTTCGGATACTGCCGCTGTTGTTTTTACTGATTTCTCATGAGTAAGCACGCTGGATCTAATACAGAGCTTTCTGGTGTTTGTTTCACTGAGGTCTAAAAAGGTTTTCAAACCCTGATGAAGTGGGAGTGTGTTGGCCCCCGAAACGCGATGGATGTTTTATGTGATCTTATTATAAGCAGTGTAACGTAGGTCAGAAATATTGGAAGTGTTTGGAACTTACCAAACTCTAAGAATATTTGTTCAAAAGGTCTCATGTGAATCAGTCAGCCGATCTACATAATTGATCCATGAATTCCTGTGCCCATGCGGGGGGTCTAGTGATGAGGCTCCTCTCAGCAGGAAGTTCAGGATGTTGTGTTCCTGCACCGGGACAACCCAGAGAGAGGGGTCAGAGTGTTCCGAGTTATACTTCAGTGATAGACACGAGAGGCTCCTGGCTGGAGGATCTCACAGGAGAGAGACTAGAAGAAGATGGGGAGCGCTGGGACATCTAGTTCTGGATGTGTGTGCTCCCTGATTGGGGACTACTGGGACTTGTAGTGCCTTACTAGCTGTAAATCGTTGCCCGGACACCGAGCGCCCCTGCTAGCTTGCCTGGTGGTCCTTGGCTGCGACCAGGGCATGCAGGACCCTCAGACACCTCCCCTCCTGAGCCTGCTCAAACACTGAGGCTCAACAGACCAGCTACAGACCCCCTCCTGCCTCGCCATCCCGTGTGGATCGGGGTTCTTCTGCAGAGTGACCGCTGGACTTAAGTGTGAGTCGTGACCCTCTTTTGCTGTACCCTGATGCCGTTAACCCTTTCCTGGGCCTGGACTCTACCCTTGCTGTGCCCTGTTGCCCTTAACCCTTTCTTGTGCCTGGACTGCTGCCCTGTGCCCCTGGACTCTACCCGTGCTGTGCCCCATTGCCGTTAACCCTTTGCTGTGCCTGGATTACTGCCCTGTGCCCCTGGACTCTACCAGTGCTGTGCCCTGTTGCCCTTACCCCTTTCCTGTGCCCCTGGACTCTACCCTTGCTGTGCCCTGTTGCCCTTAACCCTTTCATGTGCCTGGACTGCTGCCCTGTGCCCCTGGACTCTACCCGTGCTGTGCCCTGTTGCTGTTAACCCTTTGCTGTGCCTGGACTGCTGCCCTGTGCCCCTGGACTCTACCTGTGCTGTGCTCTGCTGTCATTAACCCTTTGCTGTACCTGGACTGCTGCCCTGTATCCCTGGACTCTACCCGTGCTGTGCCCTGTTGCTGTTAACCCTTTGCTGTACCTGGACTGTTGCCTTGTGCCCCTGGACTCTACCCATGCTGTGCCCTGTTGCTGTTAACCCTTTGCTGTACCTGGACTGTTGCCTTGTGCCCCTGGACTCTACCCGTGCTGTGCCCTGTTGCTGTTAACCCTTTGCTGTACCTGGGCTGTTGCCTTGTGCCCCTGGACTCTACCCATGCTGTGCCCTGTTGCTGTTAACCCTTTGCTGTGCCTGGACTGCTGCCCTGTGCCCCTGGACTCTACCCATGCTGTGCCTTGTTGCTGTTAACCCTTTGCTGTGCCTGGACTGCTGCCCTGTGTCCCTGGACTCTACCCGTGCTGTGCCCTGTTGCTGTTAACCCTTTGCTGTACCTGGACTGTTGCCTTGTGCCCCTGGACTCTACCCATGCTGTGCCCTGTTGCTGTTAACCCTTTGCTGTGCCTGGACTGCTGCCCTGTGCCCCTGGACTCTACCCATGCTGTGCCTTGTTGCTGTTAACCCTTTGCTGTGCCTGGACTGCTGCCCTGTGTCCCTGGACTCTACCCATGCTGTGCCCTGTTGCTGTTAACCCTTTGCTGTACCTGGACTGTTGCCTTGTGCCCCTGGACTCTACCCATGCTGTGCCCTGTTGCTGTTAACCCTTTGCTGTGCCTGGACTGCTGCCCTGTGCCCCTGGACTCTACCCATGCTGTGCC
>NW_017306856.1:405988-416126 GCF_000935625.1 Nanorana parkeri | reverse complement strand
CCCCCCCCCCCCATAGTGTCGCTCGTATTGGGATGACCCAGTCAGAGCTCCTGCAGTAATAATTGAAATTCTGGAATTTGGCTGCAGGGAAATGACCCTCAGATACACCAGCCGGCCAATGAAAAGCTTCGGCCAGGACATGGGATGAGGTCAGAATTCCAAAGTATGGAGTCTGGAATCCCATAATTAGGAGCCTGGCTTTTGTTTGGTGAGGAGGAGGGGGGGAGGTGACCGGACTGGACTGACCGGATTCCGGGAGACCTCTGACACAAACACGTCAGGACATTGATGAAGGATCAGCTGATCAGGTGAGCTCCAGACATTCTATGTGATTCTCTCATTATTTATTTATGGTGGAGACATCTGCGCAGGGCCATTATCCGAGGTCCTCATGGGATGGGGGGCCGTGATTGCTGGCTGGAGAGCCAAGTCTTTATATTGTAGAAGAGCCAGATCTGCAGCTCTTCCCTTCACACAATGCTTCCCCTCCGTTCACCTCCTTCTTACCTACACCTCACCCCCTGCTTCCCTTCACTATCTGCTTCTTTTTATTTCACCCCCTGCTTCCCTTCCCTTCACCCCTTACTTCTCTTCCCTTCACCTCCTTCTTACCTACACCTCACCGCCTGCTTCCCTTCACCTCCTCCTTACCTACTACACCTCACACCCTGCTTCCCTTCCCTTCACCCCTTACTTCTCTTCCCTTCACCTCCTTCTTACCTACACCTCACCGCCTGCTTCCCTTTCCTTCACTTCCTTCTTACCTACACCTCACCCCCTGCTTCCCTTCCCTTCACCTCCTCCTCACCCCCTGCTTCCCTTCACTATCTGCTTCTTTTTTATTTCACCCACTGCTTCCATTCCCTTCACCTCCTGCTTCCATTCCCTTCACCCCCTGTTTCCCTTCACCCCCTGCTTACCTTCCCTTCACCCCTTTCTTCCCTTCCCTTCACCCCTTACATCTCTTCCTTTCACCCCCGGCATGGACGACCATCTCACAGAATGTATTTTTCTGATAACTCAGGTGTAGGGTTCCCCATTATAACATCAGTACTCCGCGGTCATGTGTATAGCCAGGCCGCCTCATCCAATCAGATGTGGGCTCCCTCATTTGGTGATGAAAATGTGCCACATAGGACTCTCTAAATCGATGCCCACCCATGCTCCTCCCATTTGTTTTGCTTTGGCCGGACCTCAAAAGACCCCAAAAACGGGTGGCGGCCAAATCAAAACAAACAGGCGGAGCCAGCGGTGATGTCAGGCACTGATTACTTCCACTACTTTCAACCAATGGGTCAGGCCTTGTGGGGAAGAGGCCCCTGTCCCCATGACAAGGTGCTTTTCCAGAGGTGGACCCTGGAATAGCACCCTCTCAATGTCGATGGCAAGTGGCCTGGTATGGTGCAGGGAAGGGGGCCACTCGCTCGCCCCCTTTTCCTTCCCCGCCAAGCCTGTGGTCGGATTAAGAGTTCGGTTTGGAATTTTAGGGGGGAAAATTTTGGGGTGGTGGAGTTCCCCATTCAAATTCCTAACAGACCTTAAGGGACTGATATGACTTTTAGGGGGAACCCCACGCACATTTTTTGTTTTACTTTTTAACTTGGGGTCCCTCCTAACTTTCCTACCAGGTATGGATTGGGAGGGGAACCCCACGCCATTTTCTTTTTCTTTTGTTAACATTTTTTTTATTCTGCTTGTTACCTCGAAGGTAGCGAGCAGAATAACTGAGCCGAATGCTGTTCGGCAGCATTCGGCTATTCGCTCACTGCCGTTCAGCCCCAATGAGAATACGGGTGAACGGCAGCGAGTGAACCGCCGGAGGTTTGGCACAGCCAATCCAGATGTCGGATCGGCTGAGTCGCACGTGTTCCTCACTTCAGCTCAGCCGAATATGCCGAGCATGTGCAGCTGAAACGAAGGGAGCCGATGTGCAGCTAAAACGAGCCAAACGGCGCTCGGCTCACTTCACTCCGGCTTGGTTAGTCACTCGGCTGCCTTCGGTTTTATTCATTCATTCAAACGGAGAAAGCACAATTATTTGATGAGCTCACTGGCTCTGGTGAAGCAAGGTTCCCCCTTCGGTGGGCACCCAGAATGTGACTTAAAAACACAACGGCAGCGCCAGACCAAATGGGAAAAGATTCCAAATCGCTTTAGTGATTCACAATATGAATGCATTAAACAGCCAACGCGTTTCGGGGGCGTTCGGATACTGCCGCTGTTGTTTTTACTGATTTCTCATGAGTAAGCACGCTGGATCTAATACAGAGCTTTCTGGTGTTTGTTTCACTGAGGTCTAAAAAGGTTTTCAAACCCTGATGAAGTGGGAGTGTGTTGGCCCCCGAAACGCGATGGATGTTTTATGTGATCTTATTATAAGCAGTGTAACGTAGGTCAGAAATATTGGAAGTGTTTGGAACTTACCAAACTCTAAGAATATTTGTTCAAAAGGTCTCATGTGAATCAGTCAGCCGATCTACATAATTGATCCATGAATTCCTGTGCCCATGCGGGGGGTCTAGTGATGAGGCTCCTCTCAGCAGGAAGTTCAGGATGTTGTGTTCCTGCACCGGGACAACCCAGAGAGAGGGGTCAGAGTGTTCCGAGTTATACTTCAGTGATAGACACGAGAGGCTCCTGGCTGGAGGATCTCACAGGAGAGAGACTAGAAGAAGATGGGGAGCGCTGGGACATCTAGTTCTGGATGTGTGTGCTCCCTGATTGGGGACTACTGGGACTTGTAGTGCCTTACTAGCTGTAAATCGTTGCCCGGACACCGAGCGCCCCTGCTAGCTTGCCTGGTGGTCCTTGGCTGCGACCAGGGCATGCAGGACCCTCAGACACCTCCCCTCCTGAGCCTGCTCAAACACTGAGGCTCAACAGACCAGCTACAGACCCCCTCCTGCCTCGCCATCCCGTGTGGATCGGGGTTCTTCTGCAGAGTGACCGCTGGACTTAAGTGTGAGTCGTGACCCTCTTTTGCTGTACCCTGATGCCGTTAACCCTTTCCTGGGCCTGGACTCTACCCTTGCTGTGCCCTGTTGCCCTTAACCCTTTCATGTGCCTGGACTGCTGCCCTGTGCCCCTGGACTCTACCCGTGCTGTGCCCCATTGCCGTTAACCCTTTGCTGTGCCTGGATTACTGCCCTGTGCCCCTGGACTCTACCAGTGCTGTGCCCTGTTGCCCTTACCCCTTTCCTGTGCCCCTGGACTCTACCCTTGCTGTGCCCTGTTGCCCTTAACCCTTTCATGTGCCTGGACTGCTGCCCTGTGCCCCTGGACTCTACCCGTGCTGTGCCCTGTTGCTGTTAACCCTTTGCTGTGCCTGGACTGCTGCCCTGTGCCCCTGGACTCTACCTGTGCTGTGCTCTGCTGTCATTAACCCTTTGCTGTACCTGGACTGCTGCCCTGTATCCCTGGACTCTACCCGTGCTGTGCCCTGTTGCTGTTAACCCTTTGCTGTGCCTGGACTGCTGCCCTGTTTCCCTGGACTCTACCCGTGCTGGGCCCTGTTGCTGTTACCCCTTTGCTGTGCCTGGACTGCTGCCCTGTTTCCCTGGACTCTACCCGTGCTGGGCCCTGTTGCTGTTACCCCTTTGCTGTGCCTGGACTGCTGCCCTGTTTCCCTGGACTCTACCCGTGCTGGGCCCTGTTGCTGTTACCCCTTTGCTGTGCCTGGACTGCTGCCCTGTTTCCCTGGACTCTACCCGTGCTGGGCCCTGTTGCTGTTACCCCTTTGCTGTGCCTGGACTGCTGCCCTGTTTCCCTGGACTCTACCCGTGCTGGGCCCTGTTGCTGTTACCCCTTTGCTGTGCCTGGACTGCTGCCCTGTTTCCCTGGACTCTACCCGTGCTGGGCCCTGTTGCTGTTACCCCTTTGCTGTGCCTGGACTGCTGCCCTGTTTCCCTGGACTCTACCCGTGCTGGGCCCTGTTGCTGTTACCCCTTTGCTGTGCCTGGACTGCTGCCCTGTTTCCCTGGACTCTACCCGTGCTGGGCCCTGTTGCTGTTACCCCTTTGCTGTGCCTGGACTGCTGCCCTGTTTCCCTGGACTCTACCCGTGCTGGGCCCTGTTGCTGTTACCCCTTTGCTGTGCCTGGACTGCTGCCCTGTTTCCCTGGACTCTACCCGTGCTGGGCCCTGTTGCTGTTACCCCTTTGCTGTGCCTGGACTGCTGCCCTGTTTCCCTGGACTCTACCCGTGCTGGGCCCTGTTGCTGTTACCCCTTTGCTGTGCCTGGACTGCTGCCCTGTTTCCCTGGACTCTACCCGTGCTGGGCCCTGTTGCTGTTACCCCTTTGCTGTGCCTGGACTGCTGCCCTGTTTCCCTGGACTCTACCCGTGCTGGGCCCTGTTGCTGTTACCCCTTTGCTGTGCCTGGACTGCTGCCCTGTTTCCCTGGACTCTACCCGTGCTGGGCCCTGTTGCTGTTACCCCTTTGCTGTGCCTGGACTGCTGCCCTGTTTCCCTGGACTCTACCCGTGCTGGGCCCTGTTGCTGTTACCCCTTTGCTGTGCCTGGACTGCTGCCCTGTTTCCCTGGACTCTACCCGTGCTGGGCCCTGTTGCTGTTACCCCTTTGCTGTGCCTGGACTGCTGCCCTGTTTCCCTGGACTCTACCCGTGCTGGGCCCTGTTGCTGTTACCCCTTTGCTGTGCCTGGACTGCTGCCCTGTTTCCCTGGACTCTACCCGTGCTGGGCCCTGTTGCTGTTACCCCTTTGCTGTGCCTGGACTGCTGCCCTGTTTCCCTGGACTCTACCCGTGCTGGGCCCTGTTGCTGTTACCCCTTTGCTGTGCCTGGACTGCTGCCCTGTTTCCCTGGACTCTACCCGTGCTGGGCCCTGTTGCTGTTACCCCTTTGCTGTGCCTGGACTGCTGCCCTGTTTCCCTGGACTCTACCCGTGCTGGGCCCTGTTGCTGTTACCCCTTTGCTGTGCCTGGACTGCTGCCCTGTTTCCCTGGACTCTACCCGTGCTGGGCCCTGTTGCTGTTACCCCTTTGCTGTGCCTGGACTGCTGCCCTGTTTCCCTGGACTCTACCCGTGCTGGGCCCTGTTGCTGTTACCCCTTTGCTGTGCCTGGACTGCTGCCCTGTTTCCCTGGACTCTACCCGTGCTGGGCCCTGTTGCTGTTACCCCTTTGCTGTGCCTGGACTGCTGCCCTGTTTCCCTGGACTCTACCCGTGCTGGGCCCTGTTGCTGTTACCCCTTTGCTGTGCCTGGACTGCTGCCCTGTTTCCCTGGACTCTACCCGTGCTGGGCCCTGTTGCTGTTACCCCTTTGCTGTGCCTGGACTGCTGCCCTGTTTCCCTGGACTCTACCCGTGCTGGGCCCTGTTGCTGTTACCCCTTTGCTGTGCCTGGACTGCTGCCCTGTTTCCCTGGACTCTACCCGTGCTGGGCCCTGTTGCTGTTACCCCTTTGCTGTGCCTGGACTGCTGCCCTGTTTCCCTGGACTCTACCCGTGCTGGGCCCTGTTGCTGTTACCCCTTTGCTGTGCCTGGACTGCTGCCCTGTTTCCCTGGACTCTACCCGTGCTGGGCCCTGTTGCTGTTACCCCTTTGCTGTGCCTGGACTGCTGCCCTGTTTCCCTGGACTCTACCCGTGCTGGGCCCTGTTGCTGTTACCCCTTTGCTGTGCCTGGACTGCTGCCCTGTTTCCCTGGACTCTACCCGTGCTGGGCCCTGTTGCTGTTACCCCTTTGCTGTGCCTGGACTGCTGCCCTGTTTCCCTGGACTCTACCCGTGCTGGGCCCTGTTGCTGTTACCCCTTTGCTGTGCCTGGACTGCTGCCCTGTTTCCCTGGACTCTACCCGTGCTGGGCCCTGTTGCTGTTACCCCTTTGCTGTGCCTGGACTGCTGCCCTGTTTCCCTGGACTCTACCCGTGCTGGGCCCTGTTGCTGTTACCCCTTTGCTGTGCCTGGACTGCTGCCCTGTTTCCCTGGACTCTACCCGTGCTGGGCCCTGTTGCTGTTACCCCTTTGCTGTGCCTGGACTGCTGCCCTGTTTCCCTGGACTCTACCCGTGCTGGGCCCTGTTGCTGTTACCCCTTTGCTGTGCCTGGACTGCTGCCCTGTTTCCCTGGACTCTACCCGTGCTGGGCCCTGTTGCTGTTACCCCTTTGCTGTGCCTGGACTGCTGCCCTGTTTCCCTGGACTCTACCCGTGCTGGGCCCTGTTGCTGTTACCCCTTTGCTGTGCCTGGACTGCTGCCCTGTTTCCCTGGACTCTACCCGTGCTGGGCCCTGTTGCTGTTACCCCTTTGCTGTGCCTGGACTGCTGCCCTGTTTCCCTGGACTCTACCCGTGCTGGGCCCTGTTGCTGTTACCCCTTTGCTGTGCCTGGACTGCTGCCCTGTTTCCCTGGACTCTACCCGTGCTGGGCCCTGTTGCTGTTACCCCTTTGCTGTGCCTGGACTGCTGCCCTGTTTCCCTGGACTCTACCCGTGCTGGGCCCTGTTGCTGTTACCCCTTTGCTGTGCCTGGACTGCTGCCCTGTTTCCCTGGACTCTACCCGTGCTGGGCCCTGTTGCTGTTACCCCTTTGCTGTGCCTGGACTGCTGCCCTGTTTCCCTGGACTCTACCCGTGCTGGGCCCTGTTGCTGTTACCCCTTTGCTGTGCCTGGACTGCTGCCCTGTTTCCCTGGACTCTACCCGTGCTGGGCCCTGTTGCTGTTACCCCTTTGCTGTGCCTGGACTGCTGCCCTGTTTCCCTGGACTCTACCCGTGCTGGGCCCTGTTGCTGTTACCCCTTTGCTGTGCCTGGACTGCTGCCCTGTTTCCCTGGACTCTACCCGTGCTGGGCCCTGTTGCTGTTACCCCTTTGCTGTGCCTGGACTGCTGCCCTGTTTCCCTGGACTCTACCCGTGCTGGGCCCTGTTGCTGTTACCCCTTTGCTGTGCCTGGACTGCTGCCCTGTTTCCCTGGACTCTACCCGTGCTGGGCCCTGTTGCTGTTACCCCTTTGCTGTGCCTGGACTGCTGCCCTGTTTCCCTGGACTCTACCCGTGCTGGGCCCTGTTGCTGTTACCCCTTTGCTGTGCCTGGACTGCTGCCCTGTTTCCCTGGACTCTACCCGTGCTGGGCCCTGTTGCTGTTACCCCTTTGCTGTGCCTGGACTGCTGCCCTGTTTCCCTGGACTCTACCCGTGCTGGGCCCTGTTGCTGTTACCCCTTTGCTGTGCCTGGACTGCTGCCCTGTTTCCCTGGACTCTACCCGTGCTGGGCCCTGTTGCTGTTACCCCTTTGCTGTGCCTGGACTGCTGCCCTGTTTCCCTGGACTCTACCCGTGCTGGGCCCTGTTGCTGTTACCCCTTTGCTGTGCCTGGACTGCTGCCCTGTTTCCCTGGACTCTACCCGTGCTGGGCCCTGTTGCTGTTACCCCTTTGCTGTGCCTGGACTGCTGCCCTGTTTCCCTGGACTCTACCCGTGCTGGGCCCTGTTGCTGTTACCCCTTTGCTGTGCCTGGACTGCTGCCCTGTTTCCCTGGACTCTACCCGTGCTGGGCCCTGTTGCTGTTACCCCTTTGCTGTGCCTGGACTGCTGCCCTGTTTCCCTGGACTCTACCCGTGCTGGGCCCTGTTGCTGTTACCCCTTTGCTGTGCCTGGACTGCTGCCCTGTTTCCCTGGACTCTACCCGTGCTGGGCCCTGTTGCTGTTACCCCTTTGCTGTGCCTGGACTGCTGCCCTGTTTCCCTGGACTCTACCCGTGCTGGGCCCTGTTGCTGTTACCCCTTTGCTGTGCCTGGACTGCTGCCCTGTTTCCCTGGACTCTACCCGTGCTGGGCCCTGTTGCTGTTACCCCTTTGCTGTGCCTGGACTGCTGCCCTGTTTCCCTGGACTCTACCCGTGCTGGGCCCTGTTGCTGTTACCCCTTTGCTGTGCCTGGACTGCTGCCCTGTTTCCCTGGACTCTACCCGTGCTGGGCCCTGTTGCTGTTACCCCTTTGCTGTGCCTGGACTGCTGCCCTGTTTCCCTGGACTCTACCCGTGCTGGGCCCTGTTGCTGTTACCCCTTTGCTGTGCCTGGACTGCTGCCCTGTTTCCCTGGACTCTACCCGTGCTGGGCCCTGTTGCTGTTACCCCTTTGCTGTGCCTGGACTGCTGCCCTGTTTCCCTGGACTCTACCCGTGCTGGGCCCTGTTGCTGTTACCCCTTTGCTGTGCCTGGACTGCTGCCCTGTTTCCCTGGACTCTACCCATGCTGTGCCTTGTTGCTGTTAACCCTTTGCTGTGCCTGGACTGCTGCTCTGTGACCCTGGATTCTGCCTGTGCTGTGCCCTGTTGCTGTTTTTAGCCCTTTGTTTTGCCCGGATTGTTGCTGCAATTGCCGTATCCTATTGTGGGGAGCGCCTAATAAAGAACCCCCCTGGTCAGGGGTCCTAAAAACCACTCTTGGTCTCCATGTGTGTTCTGTGTCTCCCACATCCTCCGTAACATGTGGTGTTTCACCTTAGTGTGTTCTGTATGTAAAAGCTGATAATATCTCCAATAATCAGATTCATATTTTTATTGAGCGATTTGTAAGGCTGTTTTTTTTTTACTTTTATTGGATTTATGCAGCTTTCGGGTTCCACACTTACCTAGCAAGGGTGCATGCACCCCCTCTGTGGCCACCAGTAGGACTACATGACCCATGCACCCCCTCTGTGGCCACCAGCGAGACTACATGACCCACGCAACCCCTCTGTGGCCACCAGCGTGACTACATGACCCATGCAACCCCTCTGTGGCCACCAGCGAGACTACATGACCCATGCAACCCCTCTGTGGCCACCAGCGGGACTACATGACCCATGCACCCCCTTTGTGGCCCCCAGTAGGACTACATGACCCATGCACCCCCTCTGTGGCCACCAGTAGGACTACATGATGCATGCACACCCTCTGTGGGCACCAGTGGGACTACATAACACATGCAACCCCTCTGTGGCTACCAGCTGGACTACATGACCCATGCAACCCCTCTGTGGCCACCAGCGGGAATACATGACCCATGCACCCCCTTTGTGGCCAGCAGTAGGACTACATGACGCATGCACCCCCTCTGTGGTTACCAGTAGGACTACATGATGTATGCACCCCCTCTGTGGCCAACAGTGGGACTACATGACCCATGCACCCCCTCTGTGGCCACCAGTAGGACTACATGATGCATGCACACCCTCTGTGGGCACCAGTGGGACTACATAACACATGCACCCCCTCTGTGGGCACCAGTAGGACTACATAACGCATGCACCCCCTGTTTGGTTACCGGTAGGACTACATGACCCATGCACCCCCTCTGTGGCCACCAGTAGGACTACATGATGCATGCACACCCTCTGTGGGCACCAGTGGGACTACATAACACATGCACCCCCTCTGTGGGCACCAGTAGGACTACATAACACATGCACCTCCTCTTTGGTTACCAGTAGGACTACATGACGCATGCACCCCCTCTGTGGTTACCAGTGGGACTACATGACCCATGCACCCCCTCTGTGGTTATCAGTGGGACTACATGACCCATGCACCCCCTGTGTGGTTACCAGTGGGACTACATGACGCATGCACCCCCTCCATGGCCAATAGTGGGGCTACATGATGCTTGCACCCCCCTCTATGGCCAACAGTAGGACTACAAGACGCATGATCCCACGTGCATGCCTTGCTATAGCACATGTACGATTGACTCGCAGAGAGCAGTCAATCAGTAACAGGTGGGCGGATCACATGACCTTCTTGTCTCCAGCCTCTCTGTGCCAACCCTGGATGATACCAGAACAAAGATGGTGCTGTCCTTCTGGAGAGAAAAGCAGAGGAAGGCATTGTAAGTGGGAGCACTATGATTTCTGTTAGAGAAAATATACAGTTATATTTACCATTATATATAGTGATCCCGACGTGTCCCGCTATTCACTTTTATTTCTCTTTATTGTCTGTCGGTTCAGAAGAAAAGGAAGAAGTGCGACAAGCAGAGGGAAAAGACATCCGCGGGGGAAGAGAGACTCCGGACAAAACCGCAATCCAGAGGTGACGGCACCAAGAAGATGCGTTCAGCCAATCCGAGGAAGGTGGTATGTAGACGATGGATGCGTTTTAAGGAAATCAACAATTTATAACCAGCAGAGAATGTTGAAAGATGGATAACATCCTGGGGGG
>NW_017306856.1:403616-405672 GCF_000935625.1 Nanorana parkeri | reverse complement strand
AGGGCACAACACGGGTTCACTTTAATTAGGAGGCAATGTTGTATCTTTTCTTTAGAGCTAATGATATGACATTTTCAGTCCTTGTTTCTTTCTGTGCAGACTGCAGACAGGCTGAATGTACATAAAGCAATGTTTACCCCGGTGCAGAGGGTAGAATTTCCCGCAGTGATCTCCTTCTGCCGGGCATACAGCAGATGTGACCGCTCTATCACAGGCAGCGCTGACTCCATGGACATTCCATGTGCCGGCTCTGGAGGAGATCACAGTGCTGACCGCACATAATATTATCCGAGCCCCCCCCCAGCTCACAGCCTGAGTCTTCTGACTACAAGGGGTTAATCACCTGAGCAGGGCCCTATTGTTATCAGAATCCGGTAGAGCCAGGGCCCCTCCCCCACCCGCCTTCTGCATTGTCCGGCAATCAGCGACAACTTTCACCAGGACTTCAATTATTCATATGAGGCCATTATACTGAATGATAGAGGAGCCCAGCAGCACTGTCCTGGCGCTGACACGCCGGATCATACATTTCAATGGGCTCTGCTATGCGTCACAAACGCAACAAAGAAGCATTTTTTGAGCGCACATTTTTGCACATGTGCGCACCACTGAGACGCACTCCTTGCTTGCCATGTTTGAGGTGCCGATAACAACTAATGCCATTGCACGTGCGACACGCACTTTTATATGTATTGCATCAATGCGCTCAAGATCGCACGTTCACACGCACGGCTGGTGTAAACGGGGGCTGAGATCAGCGATCTGTGTGTTACCAGTCTTGTAATTGTCATCCTCCTCTTCTCCCAGTACAATGTGGAGTCTCCTCTTCTCCCAGTACAATGTGGAGTCCCCTCTTCTCCCAGTACAATGTGGAGTCTCCTCTTCTCCCAGTACAATGTGGAGTCTCCTCTTCTCCCAGTACAATGTGGAGTCTCCTCTTCTCCCAGTACAATGTGGAGTCTCCTCTTCTCCCAGTACAATGTGGAGTCTCCTCTTCTCCCAGTACAATGTGGAGTCTCCTCTTCTCCCAGTACAATGTGGAGTCTCCTCTTCTCCCAGTACAATGTGGAGTCTCCTCTTCTCCCAGTACAATGTGGAGTCTCCTCTTCTCCCAGTACAATGTGGAGTCTCCTCTTCTCCCAGTACAATGTGGAGTCTCCTCTTCTCCCAGTACAATGTGGAGTCTCCTCTTCTCCCAGTACAATGTGGAGTCTCCTCTTCTCCCAGTACAATGTGGAGTCTCCTCTTCTCCCAGTACAATGTGGAGTCTCCTCTTCTCCCAGTACAATGTGGAGTCTCCTCTTCTCCCAGTACAATGTGGAGTCTCCTCTTCTCCCAGTACAATGTGGAGTCTCCTCTTCTCCCAGTACAATGTGGAGTCTCCTCTTCTCCCAGTACAATGTGGAGTCTCCTCTTCTCCCAGTACAATGTGGAGTCTCCTCTTCTCCCAGTACAATGTGGAGTCTCCTCTTCTCCCAGTACAATGTGGAGTCTCCTCTTCTCCCAGTACAATGTGGAGTCTCCTCTTCTCCCAGTACAATGTGGAGTCTCCTCTTCTCCCAGTACAATGTGGAGTCTTCTCTTCTCCCAGTACAATGTGGAGTCTCCTCTTCTCCCAGTACAATGCAGAGTCTCCTCTTCTCTCAGTACAATGCGGAGTCTCCTCTTCTCACAGTACAATGCGGAGTCTCCTCTTCTCCCAGTACAATGCGGAGTCTTCTCTTCTCCCAGTACAATGCGGGGTCTCCTCTTCTCCCAGTACAATGGCGGGGTTTTGTCTCCTCTTCTCCCCGTACAATGCGGAGTCTCCTCTTCTCCCAGTACAATGCGGAGTCTCCTCTTCTCCCAGTACAATGTGGAGTCTCCTCTTCTCCCAGTACAATGTGGAGTCTCCTCTTCTCCCCGTACAATGCGGAGTCTCCTCTTCTCCCAGTACAATGCGGAGTCTTCTCTTCTCCCAGTACAATGTGGAGTCTCCTCTTCTCCCAGTACAATGTAGAGTCTTCTCTTCTCCTAGTACAATGCGGAGTCTCCTCTTCTCCCAGTACAATGCGGA
>NW_017306856.1:371360-400948 GCF_000935625.1 Nanorana parkeri | reverse complement strand
AGTCTCCTCTTCTCCCAGTACAATGTGGAGTCTCCTCTTCTGTAGAGGAGAAGTCCGGGATGAGAGCGGAGAGCCTCTGGAAGTGAGTGTCCCTCAGTGCTGAGTACTTGGGGCACTGTAGCAGGAAGTGGCCCTCATCTTCTTGGGCCCCCTGGTCACACTGCTGGCACAATCTACTCTCCCTGGGCTTGTAGGTCTGGCTATGCCGCCCTGATTCAATTTCCAGGCTGTGGGCGCTCAGTCTGTTCCGGCTCAGGATTTGTCTGTCTTTGGGCTCTTGTAGTACCTCCAGGTATGGGGCCAGTTTGTATTCTCTCTGTAATGATTGGTAGTTGGGGAGTTTCTGGGTGTTTTGTATCTCATGTCTCAATTCCCTGATAAAGTTTTATTCAGAATCCTTCATGACGTCCTTTATGTGATATTTTGTCAGGCTGCATTCATGGGAGCTTTGGATGGCCAAGGTGCTGATGGGTTGTTGCAGCCGCATGGTGTGGAGTGGTCCTTGTTGGCCAGTAGGGCTTTATGGTGGTATGAGTTGGGGCTGGTGTTGTTTAGGTTGTCCCTCTCTCTCTCTCTCTCCCCCCTCTGTCTCTTTCTCACTTCCCCTCTGTCTCTCTCTCTCTCTCTCTCCACCCTCCACCTGCCTCTCCCTCTCTCCCTCTCTCCGCCTGTCTTTCGTCTCACTATCGTCTTTCCAGGATCCGGCTGTTGGTGGAGTTGAGTCTCGTCCTCCCCAGGAGGGGCTGCGCTCTCTCTCTCTCTATCGCCCTCTGTCTCTGCCTGTCTCTCTCCCCACCCTCTGGCTGTCTCTATTCCTCCCTCTCTCCTCTCTCTGCATACTCTTTCCCTCTGTCACTGGCTATCTCTCCATCTTCCGCCTGTCTCTCTTCTCTCTATCAGGCTGTTGGTGGTGTTGAGTCTGCACTCTCTCTCTCTCCACCCTCTGGCTGTCTCCTCTCTCTCTCTCCACCCTCTGGCTGTCTCCTCTCTCTCTCTCTCTCTCTCTCTCTCTACCCTCTGGCTGTCTCTCCATCCATCTCTCTCTCTCTCCACCCTCTAGCTGTTCTCTCCTCTCTCACTCTCCTTCTCTTTCTCTCTCCCCCACTGCTCTCCTCCCTTCTCTCTATCAGTATTTCCAGGATCTTGCTGTTGGTGGCGTTGAGTCTGCTCTCTCTCTGTCTCTACACCTGTCTCTCTCTCTGTCTCTACACCAGTCTCTCTCTCTCTCTCTCCACCCTCCGCCTGTCTCTCTCTGCTCTCCTCCCTTCTTTCTCTCAGTCTTTCCAGGATCTTGCTGTTGGTGGCGTTGAGTCTGCTCTCTCTCTCTCTCCACCCTCTAGCTGTCTCTCTCTCTCTCTCTCTCTCTCCACCCTCCTCCTGTCTCTCTCTGCTCTCCTCCCTTCTCTCTATCAGTCTTTCCAGGATCCGGCTGTTGGTGGCGTTGAGTCTGCTCTCTCTCTCTCTCCCCCCTCTAGCTGTCTCTCTCTCTCTCTCTCTCTCTCCCCCCTCCTCCTCTCTCTCTCTGCTCTCCTCCCTTCTCTCTATCAGTCTTTCCAGGATCCGGCTGTTGGTGGCGTTGAGTCTGCTCTCTCTCTCTCTCCCCCCTCTAGCTGTCTCTCTCTCTCTCTCTCTCTCTCCACCCTCTAGCTGTCTCTCTCTCTCTCTCTCTCTCTCCCCCCTCCTCCTCTCTCTCTCTGCTCTCCTCCCTTCTCTCTATCAGTCTTTCCAGGATCCGGCTGTTCGTGGCGTTGAGCCTCGTCCTCCCCAGGAGGGGCTGAGCTCTCTCTCCTCCCCCTCGCTCTCTCTCCAGTATTGCAGGATGGAGATGGGATTCTCTTAGGATGCTGATGTTGCGGTGAGCAGAGGGGTCTGCGGGTGGCCGTGTCCGGGCTGGGGTCTGATCTTTAGGGGGGTCTGCAGCAACAATTCTGCTATTGGGGTCACCTCCACTCCCAGTACAGATGGTGGGGTGAGCTACCTCCGCAGTGTGTAGGGGGGGCGACATTGGTTGGAATATTGTTGTGTAGCGTACACATGAGCTGTCCTGTCTGTGCAGAGCCGGGCCGAGGGGTAGGCAGAAGAGGCGACGGCCTTGGGCGCTTCAGCAGGAGGGGGGGTGCAAAGTCTGCATTGCATGCTGCATGGTGGGGGAGGGGCTATATGGGTGTACCGCAGCCTTTTTGCCTTGTGTGCTAAAGTACCGAGTTATAGTGTATTGTGATGCTGGGACTTGTAGTGCATCTCCTATGGACTCTATAGGGACATATACAGCTCAGGAGGTCGGGTGTAGGCGGAGCCCCCTGACAGCTCTGGACACTCACAGTGATGACCCGATGACGCAGAGTCCTCTATTGTGAGACATAGAACGGCTGATCCCTTTCTGAAAATGCTAATTTCCTGGCTGTGTGTGTGTACTGCGTGAGCCTGCGCACACCTGACAGTTACCAATGCTTCATGTTAAGTCAGATGTGAACATGTCCAGGTATAAGAACGTTTCAGTGAGACAACTTTCCTCCCGTAGATTGTCATTGAAAGCAAGCTCTTGCTGAGGTTGTGATCCCCGACTCTCTGTGAGATTTAAAAGGATATCGTTCCAGTAGCACACTTCCTGTCCTAGGGTGACAACACTCGCTCACTGCACGGCATCTATAAAGGGGCAGCGTTCTAAACCTAGGACGGGACTACAGACAGTTTGCACCTCTCTCTCTCCACATAACATGGAGGGGAGGTGATCTGTAGTTCACGGGGATAGCCGGGAACAAAGTAACTGATAACAGAGAGCGCAGGAAGTTATCTTCTCGCTGGATTTCTGGCAGGATCAGAATTTTTTTGGGGTGTGCGGTCTGGTTCCACTTTCACTCTGCTGTTGGTGCAGATGTTTGACTTTGAAGGGCTCGCCCCTCCCTTGATGACTCGGGCGGTTCCCCGTTTTAGGATCAGTCTATCACCTTCTCCAATAAAAGTGACATCACGGAGGTAGCGGCCAATCACGCGGCTCCCCTACGCTGGGAGAAGCTTGCTGTGCACAGAGCCGGCATTGTGTGCGAGCTCTGGACCCGGGTGATACCACGCCTCAGCGTGTGTGGGCTTCATACGGAGCCGGACATTCCATTCCTTCCCCTCTGAGGATAAGGAAGTCCTCCGGGCTCAGGGAGATTCATCGATCAATCAGAGATCATAAATATTGTATTGTCTATTGCTGAACAGGCCCGGGGGCCACACGCCGCAAATGTGCTACAAGTCATTGTAGGGAGCAACCAATATAAGGGGCTGTAATAGCCGTGATCCCTATCAATCTCATGTAATGTGTCTCCAGTCTCTGACCATCTCTGGGACCATGCCTATAGCCTCTGATCATCTCTTGTAGCATTCCCGTAGTCTCTGACCACCTCCTGTAGCACAACCATAGTCTCTGAACATCTCTTGTACAATGCTTGTAGCATGACCATAGACTCTGACCATCTCTTGTAGCATGCCCATAGACTCTGACCATCTCTTGTAGCATGCCCATAGACTCTGACCATCTCTTGTAGCATGACCGTAGTCCCTGACCATCTCTTGTAGCATGACCATAGACTCTGCCCATCTCTCGTAGCATGCCTACTAGAGCTGCAACAATTAATCGACTAAGTGGATTATAATCGATGATGGAAAACATTGTCAACGTTTTCCATCATTGATTAGTTGAAGTTCGATTAGTTGGGCCTGCGTGCGCTGCGCGACACGTCTCCTCCATGCAAGCCACGTCTCCTACCCGCGCGCCGTGCACCACGTCTCCTCCCCGCCATGACCATAGACTCTGCCCATCTCTCGTAGCATGCCTACTAGAGCTGCAACAATTAATCGACTAAGTGGATTATAATCGATGATGGAAAACATTGTCAACGTTTTCCATCATTGATTAGTTGAAGTTCGATTAGTTGGGCCTGCGTGCGCTGCGCGACACGTCTCCTCCATGCAAGCCACGTCTCCTACCCGCGCGCCGTGCACCACGTCTCCTCCCCGCCATGACCATAGACTCTGCCCATCTCTCGTAGCATGCCTACTAGAGCTGCAACAATTAATCGACTAAGTGGATTATAATCGATGATGGAAAACATTGTCAACGTTTTCCATCATTGATTAGTTGAAGTTCGATTAGTTGGGCCTGCGTGCGCTGCGCGACACGTCTCCTCCATGCAAGCCACGTCTCCTACCCGCGCGCCGTGCACCACGTCTCCTCCCCGCCATGACCATAGACTCTGCCCATCTCTCGTAGCATGCCTACTAGAGCTGCAACAATTAATCGACTAAGTGGATTATAATCGATGATGGAAAACATTGTCAACGTTTTCCATCATTGATTAGTTGAAGTTCGATTAGTTGGGCCTGCGTGCGCTGCGCGACACGTCTCCTCCATGCAAGCCACGTCTCCTACCCGCGCGCCGTGCACCACGTCTCCTCCCCGCCATGACCATAGACTCTGCCCATCTCTCGTAGCATGCCTACTAGAGCTGCAACAATTAATCGACTAAGTGGATTATAATCGATGATGGAAAACATTGTCAACGTTTTCCATCATTGATTAGTTGAAGTTCGATTAGTTGGGCCTGCGTGCGCTGCGCGACACGTCTCCTCCATGCAAGCCACGTCTCCTACCCGCGCGCCGTGCACCACGTCTCCTCCCCGCCATGACCATAGACTCTGCCCATCTCTCGTAGCATGCCTACTAGAGCTGCAACAATTAATCGACTAAGTGGATTATAATCGATGATGGAAAACATTGTCAACGTTTTCCATCATTGATTAGTTGAAGTTCGATTAGTTGGGCCTGCGTGCGCTGCGCGACACGTCTCCTCCATGCAAGCCACGTCTCCTACCCGCGCGCCGTGCACCACGTCTCCTCCCCGCCATGACCATAGACTCTGCCCATCTCTCGTAGCATGCCTACTAGAGCTGCAACAATTAATCGACTAAGTGGATTATAATCGATGATGGAAAACATTGTCAACGTTTTCCATCATTGATTAGTTGAAGTTCGATTAGTTGGGCCTGCGTGCGCTGCGCGACACGTCTCCTCCATGCAAGCCACGTCTCCTACCCGCGCGCCGTGCACCACGTCTCCTCCCCGCCATGACCATAGACTCTGCCCATCTCTCGTAGCATGCCTACTAGAGCTGCAACAATTAATCGACTAAGTGGATTATAATCGATGATGGAAAACATTGTCAACGTTTTCCATCATTGATTAGTTGAAGTTCGATTAGTTGGGCCTGCGTGCGCTGCGCGACACGTCTCCTCCATGCAAGCCACGTCTCCTACCCGCGCGCCGTGCACCACGTCTCCTCCCCGCCATGACCATAGACTCTGCCCATCTCTCGTAGCATGCCTACTAGAGCTGCAACAATTAATCGACTAAGTGGATTATAATCGATGATGGAAAACATTGTCAACGTTTTCCATCATTGATTAGTTGAAGTTCGATTAGTTGGGCCTGCGTGCGCTGCGCGACACGTCTCCTCCATGCAAGCCACGTCTCCTACCCGCGCGCCGTGCACCACGTCTCCTCCCCGCCATGACCATAGACTCTGCCCATCTCTCGTAGCATGCCTACTAGAGCTGCAACAATTAATCGACTAAGTGGATTATAATCGATGATGGAAAACATTGTCAACGTTTTCCATCATTGATTAGTTGAAGTTCGATTAGTTGGGCCTGCGTGCGCTGCGCGACACGTCTCCTCCATGCAAGCCACGTCTCCTACCCGCGCGCCGTGCACCACGTCTCCTCCCCGCCATGACCATAGACTCTGCCCATCTCTCGTAGCATGCCCATAGACTCTGACCATCTCTTGTAGCATGACCATAGACTCTGACCATCTCTCGTAGCATGCCTACTAGAGCTGCAACAATTAATCGACTAAGTGGATTATAATCGATGATGGAAAACATTGTCAACGTTTTCCATCATTGATTAGTTGAAGTTCGATTAGTTGGGCCTGCGTGCGCTGCGCGACACGTCTCCTCCATGCAAGCCACGTCTCCTACCCGCGCGCCGTGCACCACGTCTCCTCCCCGCGAGACACGTCTCCTCCCACGTTTGGAAAGAAGGAGAACATGTCATTGATTGATGACACGAAGTCCACAGAACTAACAACATGTCCCCCAGTTTGGGGGTTACAGACTCTCCAATGGAGTTGCATTTCATTATATATTTATATTTCTAAGGAAAGCGGCAGATTGTTAGTGATTGGTGGATGTGGTCGGAGCTCTGATTGGTGGATGTGGTCGGAGCTCTGATTGGTGGATGTGGTCGGAGCTCTGATTGGTGGATGTGGTCGGAGCTCTGATTGGTGGATGTGGTCGGAGCTCTGATTGGTGGATGTGGTCGGAGCTCTGATTGGTGGATGTGGTCGGAGCTCTGATTGGTGGATGTGGTCGGAGCTCTGATTGGTGGTAACTCTGATTACTGGAATGCACCCGTAATCTCTAGACCAACCGCAGTCTGTCTATAATAACATTACTGCAACTCTGATTGGTGGATGTGGTCGGAGCTCTGATTGGTGGATGTGGTCGGAGCTCTGATTGGTGGATGTGGTCGGAGCTCTGATTGGTGGATGTGGTCGGAGCTCTGATTGGTGGATGTGGTCGGAGCTCTCCAGCCCTGATCACTTATTAATCAGAGGTTTGTCTGGTGAACCCTCCGCCACAATCAGCCATGACCCCGATGTCAGCTTAGAGCTATATTATGTACACAGTGTTATCTCCTAGTATTGTGTCTGTACCCCTGATGTATGTGTGGACTGGATGTATGTATGTATGTATGGATTGGATGCATGTATGTATGGATTGGATGCATGTATGTGTGGATTGGATGTATGTATGTATGTATGTATGGACTGGATGCATGTACGTATGTATGTATGGATTGGATGTATGTATGTATGTATGGACTGGATGCATGTATGTATGGATTGGATGCATGTATGGATTGTATGTATGTATGGACTGGATGTATGTATGTATGTACTGGATGTATGTATGTATGGATTGGATGTATGTATGTATGGATTGGATGCATGTATGTATGTATGTATGTATGTATGGACTGGATGCATGTATGTATGGATTGGATGCATGTATGGATTGTATGTATGTATGTACTGGATGTATGTATGTATGGATTGGATGTATGTATGTATGGACTGGATGCATGTATGTATGTATGTATGGACTGGATGCATGTATGTATGTATGTATGGACTGGATGCATGTATGTATGGATTGGATGCATGTATGGCCTGGATGTATGTATGTATGGCCTGCATGTATGTATGTAGGGACTGCATGTATTTATTGGCCAAAATGTACTAAAGCCAAATAGTGCAGGAAATTGTTTTATTACAAAAATGAGGAGTCCACAGATGACACTGCAGTATAAAATTGGCCTACAGCAGAGCAATTTAATGCGCAAGGCTAGGCCTAAACGTACTAGAGACAAAGAGCATGGGCTGGGGCTTTACTACAAGATAATGTATGTATGTATGTATGTCCTGGATGTATGCATGGACTGTATGTATGTCCTGGATGTATGCATGGACTGTATGTATGTCCTGGATGTATGCATGGACTGTATGTATGCATGGACTGTATGTATGTCCTGGATGTATGTATGTCCTGGATGTATGCATGGACTGTATGTATGTCCTGGATGTATGCATGGACTGGATGTATACTATATGGGCAAATCTTTGTGGACACCTGACCATCAAACCTATAGGAGCTTGTTGGACATCCCATTCCAAAACCTTGCAAATTAAGATGGAGTTGGCCCCCCTCTTGTGACTATAACAGGCTCTACTCTTATAGCAGCAGTGGTAAATTGGCCAGTTAATAAGGGAGAATTGGCCAAAATGTACTAAAGCCGAAGAGTGCAGGAAAGTGTTTTATTACAAGAATTAAGAGCCCACAGATGACACTGCAGTTAGGGTTGCCACCTGTGCAGAATTCACCCGGACAGTCCGGGTTTTGGATGCTGTGCCCGGGTTTCAAGGCAGCAGAAACCCGGACACAAGATGCCAGGCAGACAGGGGCAACCACAATTAAGGTAGGGGCTACTGACCCCCCCACTGAAAATAGTCTTGACTGTTATTTACATATGAATGGGTGGCGCTATTTACATATGAATAAGCTGCGACTCATTCTCCCCAAAACATTTCCGTGCGTCGCTACAGTGTTCGGGTTTCACTGGAAGAAAAGGTGGCAACCCTAACTGCAGTGTAAAACTGGCCAGCAGCAGGACAATTTCATGAGCAAGGCTAGGCCTAAACTTACTAGAGACAAAGAGCCTGGGCTGGGGCTTTACTACAAGAGCCTGGGCTGGGGCTTTACTACAAGAGCCTGGGCTGGGGCTTTACTACAAGAGCCTGGGCTGGGGCTTTACTACAAGAGCCTGGGCTGGGGCTTTACTACAAGAGCCTGGGCTGGGGCTTTACTACAGGAATTAAAGTAACACTAAACTCAGGAGGTAAATCTTAAAAATCCATTCAAGAAGCTTAACTCTGAACTACAATGTCTCTTATTTGTGTATCACTCGGCTGTAGATCTCCAATCATCTCTGAATTTGTGCCGATTCTTTCCTTCCTTCTGGAGGGGGGCTACTTGTGTTCCCCGTGGTCCCCCTGTGTGTTTTAAAGTAGTCAGCTCTCGAAGCTCACTCCTGGGATGGACTACAATCTCACGTTTAGTTTACTCATTTGTACTGAAGTTTATAGTCTAGCAGTGAAAATTTGGCCAGCAGGATAATTTAATGAGCAAGGCTAGGCCTAAATTTACCAGAGGCAAAGAATACAGGCTGAGGCTTAAATACAAGAATTAAGATAGTGTAGAGGATACAGCGGTGTAAAATTGTCCAGCAGGCCAATTTAATGAGCAAGGCTAGCCCTGATTCTACTAGAGACAAAGAGTGAGGAGGCTTTACAACACTCCCATTATTGGCCCTTCTAAGTCTGTGGCCAAAGTTCAAAGGTCATGCATTGCATTATGGTCCTCAGATGTGACGGCTGCATTTGTTTTCTTTTCTCAGACGATAACTGTCGATCCTGCCAGAAATGCAGTATGAACTATTATAATTGGCAATATACTATACGGCTACATTTGTCACACCGGATGTCTGATGCCTATGTACTGACACATAGTAAACATGGCTGCCGACCTCGGCTGATGATAAATAATAAACAGTCACTTATTAGGTTTGGCCGTGTACATGGGAAAGTCAGTCTGGACAGGAGAAGATTTGGGAAGGTTCATGTCCGGGTTGAGCTTTTTTATACTGGTCGCGTTGGTATCAGATCTGCGGCCTTCAGTCCTCCATATGTGACGTGAACGATAATTCCTGGCTGGGGATTGATAGCGGCGGGCACGGCCACACAGGACAGTTAGGAGGAAGTGAGTGACTAATGCGTTGGTGACAGGTTTGGATGCATGTATGGATTGTATGTATGTATGTACTGGATGTATGTATGTATGGATTGGATGTATGTATGTATGGACTGGATGCATGTATGTATGTATGTATGGACTGGATGCATGTATGTATGTATGTATGGACTGGATGCATGTATGTATGGATTGGATGCATGTATGGCCTGGATGTATGTATGTATGGCCTGCATGTATGTATGTAGGGACTGCATGTATTTATTGGCCAAAATGTACTAAAGCCAAATAGTGCAGGAAATTGTTTTATTACAAAAATGAGGAGTCCACAGATGACACTGCAGTATAAAATTGGCCTACAGCAGAGCAATTTAATGCGCAAGGCTAGGCCTAAACGTACTAGAGACAAAGAGCATGGGCTGGGGCTTTACTACAAGATAATGTATGTATGTATGTATGTCCTGGATGTATGCATGGACTGTATGTATGTCCTGGATGTATGCATGGACTGTATGTATGTCCTGGATGTATGCATGGACTGTATGTATGCATGGACTGTATGTATGTCCTGGATGTATGTATGTCCTGGATGTATGCATGGACTGTATGTATGTCCTGGATGTATGCATGGACTGGATGTATACTATATGGGCAAATCTTTGTGGACACCTGACCATCAAACCTATAGGAGCTTGTTGGACATCCCATTCCAAAACCTTGCAAATTAAGATGGAGTTGGCCCCCCTCTTGTGACTATAACAGGCTCTACTCTTATAGCAGCAGTGGTAAATTGGCCAGTTAATAAGGGAGAATTGGCCAAAATGTACTAAAGCCGAAGAGTGCAGGAAAGTGTTTTATTACAAGAATTAAGAGCCCACAGATGACACTGCAGTTAGGGTTGCCACCTGTGCAGAATTCACCCGGACAGTCCGGGTTTTGGATGCTGTGCCCGGGTTTCAAGGCAGCAGAAACCCGGACACAAGATGCCAGGCAGACAGGGGCAACCACAATTAAGGTAGGGGCTACTGACCCCCCCACTGAAAATAGTCTTGACTGTTATTTACATATGAATGGGTGGCGCTATTTACATATGAATAAGCTGCGACTCATTCTCCCCAAAACATTTCCGTGCGTCGCTACAGTGTTCGGGTTTCACTGGAAGAAAAGGTGGCAACCCTAACTGCAGTGTAAAACTGGCCAGCAGCAGGACAATTTCATGAGCAAGGCTAGGCCTAAACTTACTAGAGACAAAGAGCCTGGGCTGGGGCTTTACTACAAGAGCCTGGGCTGGGGCTTTACTACAAGAGCCTGGGCTGGGGCTTTACTACAAGAGCCTGGGCTGGGGCTTTACTACAAGAGCCAGGGCTGGAGTTTAATTACAAGAGCCTGGGCTGGGGCTTTACTACAGGAATTAAAGTAACACTAAACTCAGGAGGTAAATCTTAAAAATCCATTCAAGAAGCTTAACTCTGAACTACAATGTCTCTTATTTGTGTATCACTCGGCTGTAGATCTCCAATCATCTCTGAATTTGTGCCGATTCTTTCCTTCCTTCTGGAGGGGGGCTACTTGTGTTCCCCGTGGTCCCCCTGTGTGTTTTAAAGTAGTCAGCTCTCGAAGCTCACTCCTGGGATGGACTACAATCTCACGTTTAGTTTACTCATTTGTACTGAAGTTTATAGTCTAGCAGTGAAAATTTGGCCAGCAGGATAATTTAATGAGCAAGGCTAGGCCTAAATTTACCAGAGGCAAAGAATACAGGCTGAGGCTTAAATACAAGAATTAAGATAGTGTAGAGGATACAGCGGTGTAAAATTGTCCAGCAGGCCAATTTAATGAGCAAGGCTAGCCCTGATTCTACTAGAGACAAAGAGTGAGGAGGCTTTACAACACTCCCATTATTGGCCCTTCTAAGTCTGTGGCCAAAGTTCAAAGGTCATGCATTGCATTATGGTCCTCAGATGTGACGGCTGCATTTGTTTTCTTTTCTCAGACGATAACTGTCGATCCTGCCAGAAATGCAGTATGAACTATTATAATTGGCAATATACTATACGGCTACATTTGTCACACCGGATGTCTGATGCCTATGTACTGACACATAGTAAACATGGCTGCCGACCTCGGCTGATGATAAATAATAAACAGTCACTTATTAGGTTTGGCCGTGTACATGGGAAAGTCAGTCTGGACAGGAGAAGATTTGGGAAGGTTCATGTCCGGGTTGAGCTTTTTTATACTGGTCGCGTTGGTATCAGATCTGCGGCCTTCAGTCCTCCATATGTGACGTGAACGATAATTCCTGGCTGGGGATTGATAGCGGCGGGCACGGCCACACAGGACAGTTAGGAGGAAGTGAGTGACTAATGCGTTGGTGACAGGAAGTGGGACACGTGACACCAACAGAGGTGTGCAGGGGGGTAAGGGGCTATGTGTGTACTGTGTGCAGAGGGGTACTGAGCTGTGTGTGCAGGGCTGTGTGTGTATGCAGGGGGGTATGGGGCTGTGTGTGTATGCAGGGGGGTATGGGGCTGTGTGTGTGCAGGGAGGTACTGGGCTGTGTGTGTGCAGGGAGGTACTGGGCTGTGTGTGCAGGGGGGGACTGGGCTGTGTGTGTGCAGGGAGGTACTGGGCTGTGTGTGCAGGGGGGGACTGGGCTGTGTGTGTGCAGGGAGGTACTGGGCTGTGTGTGCAGGGGGGGACTGGGCTGTGTGTGTGCAGGGAGGTACTGGGCTGTGTGTGCAGGGGGGGACTGGGCTGTGTGTGTGCAGGGAGGTACTGGGCTGTGTGTGCAGGGGGGGACTGGGCTGTGTGTGTGCAGGGAGGTACTGGGCTGTGTGTGCAGGGGGGGACTGGGCTGTGTGTGTGCAGGGAGGTACTGGGCTGTGTGTGCAGGGGGGGACTGGGCTGTGTGTGTGCAGGGAGGTACTGGGCTGTGTGTGCAGGGGGGGACTGGGCTGTGTGTGTGCAGGGAGGTACTGGGCTGTGTGTGCAGGGGGGGACTGGGCTGTGTGTGTGCAGGGAGGTACTGGGCTGTGTGTGCAGGGGGGGACTGGGCTGTGTGTGTGCAGGGAGGTACTGGGCTGTGTGTGCAGGGGGGGACTGGGCTGTGTGTGTGCAGGGAGGTACTGGGCTGTGTGTGCAGGGGGGGACTGGGCTGTGTGTGTGCAGGGAGGTACTGGGCTGTGTGTGCAGGGGGGGACTGGGCTGTGTGTGTGCAGGGAGGTACTGGGCTGTGTGTGCAGGGGGGGACTGGGCTGTGTGTGTGCAGGGAGGTACTGGGCTGTGTGTGCAGGGGGGGACTGGGCTGTGTGTGTGCAGGGAGGTACTGGGCTGTGTGTGCAGGGGGGGACTGGGCTGTGTGTGTGCAGGGAGGTACTGGGCTGTGTGTGCAGGGGGGGACTGGGCTGTGTGTGTGCAGGGAGGTACTGGGCTGTGTGTGCAGGGGGGGACTGGGCTGTGTGTGTGCAGGGAGGTACTGGGCTGTGTGTGCAGGGGGGGACTGGGCTGTGTGTGTGCAGGGAGGTACTGGGCTGTGTGTGCAGGGGGGGACTGGGCTGTGTGTGTGCAGGGAGGTACTGGGCTGTGTGTGCAGGGGGGGACTGGGCTGTGTGTGTGCAGGGAGGTACTGGGCTGTGTGTGCAGGGGGGGACTGGGCTGTGTGTGTGCAGGGGGGGTACTAGGCTGTATGTGTGCAGGGGGGTACGGGGCTGTGTGTGTGCAGGGGTGTGCTGTGTGTATGCATGGGGGTGGTATTGGTCTGTGTGTATGCATACCCCCCGTACAGGGCTGTGTGTGCGTTTATTGGGCAGTATTGGGGATTTTATACAATGAACGGAGTGAAATGTGTACGGAGTGATAACGCGGAGTGACCCGCCGGCTGCCGGTATTTGGAGTTATTTGGTGTCAGGACGGTCTCAGTAGATGATTCTTAGTCTGCAGCCTCTGCTGCTGAAATGACACCATGGACGGCTCCAAGGCACTGCAAACAATATTCCTCACCAGCACGCCGGCATATTTCATATAGTTTAAACGCTTGTGTACATGGCCGTCGTTTTCCCGCGTTTGGAATGCAGTTCAGCAGATTCGCATTGACTTCAATGGATTGGTGCAGATGGCTGCATTTGTCCTACTTTGCGTGTTATTTTTCCGGACGCAGCCGGTCCACATGAGGTGCAATATTTTCCTTTTTTTGCAGGCATAGCAGGTCTCACACTGCCTGCCAGACGGTGCTCTGGTTTGCTGTTCAACTGAATGGCAATGCAATGCATCTAGCGCATGCAATAGCTAAACGCACAATAGTGTGTGACTAATGCAACACTCTGGTGTGATTGGGCCCTCAGTAAATCCCCCACTTGTACTTTTTCCTGTTTTCCTTTTCTGTGTATTTGATTGTTCACACCGAGGCAATCCACTGCGGGGCGTTATATCACAGTTAGCAGGAAAAACAGGCCTAACTGGTATACGCCTAACTTTTATTTTATCTTTGAGACTATGGGGTTGCGGTGAATGTGAGGGATTTATTGTGAGGTGATTTAGATGCACACTGTTCTTGCACTTAGCTTTTCTTTCTTTCAAAAAGAAGGAGGCAACAAAAGGGGTTGCTTGCCCATAGAGCTAGCAATCAGAATGACCCCTTCATGACCAGCGAAGTACAGCGTACGTTTAAACAGACAAAGACGCCGGGACTCTGTTTAAACTTGTAAAGCCGACTGTCCGCTTTACAGTAGAAGCGATTCTGGTGGCTCAGCTCCCGCCAGATCGCTTCTACGGGTCGTTAAACGGGCCCAGCCACCCGACACCCCCGCTGTGTTTTCCGGGCTCTGTTGCCCCTTCTACGGGCCTGGGACCGGCTTCTCTGGTGTTGGGGGTAAGCTTGGGAGGAGATCAGCGAACCTCCATTCACTGATCCCCTCCCTGTACTATGGGACGCGTATTGCATCACTTCCGGTCCCTGAGCTGTCATTGCTCGGCTCCTGAAGCCTGTGATCTGAGCTTGAATAGTTTATTTGGAGTGTAAAGGTGACACTAGGGGTCTTTTGGACCCCCAGCATCACCTTAAAGAGAACCTGTCACCACCAATCTGCTATCACATGGGGAGCTTGTATAGCAATTAAAGTAAAGTTAAAAAAAACAAAACAGTTTTTTAAATTAATATTAATATAAAAATTTAATTAAACTAATATTACATAAAATAAATGTAAAAATAATGTAAAAATGTTTTTAAGTCCCCCGTGAGCATACGTGTCTTCGCGTAAACACGCGTTTGGTGCGCCTACATATGAAAACGACGATCGCGCTACACATGTTGGGTATCGCCGCGCACGCCGGAGTGATTTTTGCGTATCTCTAAACTGATGACCTGTGGGGGCTTTTAAAGCGTCGTCTATGGACTTTTTTGGGGTACTGAATTTTGTCGCGGTTCCACGGACGCACGCAATTTTTAACCCGGGCATGTTGGGTATCTATTTACTCGTTGTAACCTCATCTTTTATATATATTTTTTTTTTAAATGGGTATTTCATTGTGTTTTGGGGCCACATATCAGCCGGAGCCATGTCCTTTAGGGCCCTTCACACCGCAGCGTTGTTCTAAATGCACGGTATTGTGTGGTTGCAGTGCGCACCTAGCGTGCGGTACCGCGTGCTCGCTGAGTTGCATCACCATTTATATGAATGGCACCCCAATGCACCTCCCGGCGCATTGGGGTGCCGTCTTTGTAACACAGCTCGGCGCATGTTACGGAAATATCGGGCGTTGGTGTGGTGAAAGAACCAGGGAGTGATCAGTCTGCTGCGGGCAGGAGGAAGCATTTCCTCAGTCTCCCCTCCCCCAGTGATCTCTCAGGCTGTACATTGTAACTTTGTAGAAAGTCACATTGGGAACAGTGAGGGAACGCAGGGAACACTGAGGGAACGCAGGTAACATGGAGGGAACACAGGAAAAAGTGAGTGAACACAGGGAACACTGAGGGAACACGGAGGGAACGCAGGGAACACGGAAGGAACGCAGGACACACTGAGGGAACGCAGGGAACACTGAGGGAACGCAGGACACACTGAGGGGACAGTGAGGGAACGCAGGGAACACTGAGGGAACGCAGGGAACACTGAGGAACGCAGTCAACACTGAGGGAACACGGAGGGAACGCAGGACACACGGAGGGAACGCAGGGAACATGGAGGGAACGCAGGACACACGGAGGGAACGCAGGACACACGGAGGGAACGCTGACAGGGACACACATGTGATCACTTCTACATACCACCCAGACATGACACTGACAGGACTTGTCTCCCTGCAGGAGGTGATGTCCCTGGACAGGAAGGAGCGGTCCAGGATGGCAGAGGACAGTTCCAGCGCCAGCAGTGGATCGCCCACCCCCGGGGACACGCTGCCCTGGAACCTTTCCAAGAACCAGCGGGTCAAGAGGTCTTCCTCCACCTCCGGTAGCGGCACCGTGCTGGACGCGGCAGAGAGAGCGGTTATTCGGATCGCAGGTCAGAACGCATTTTATATGAATGGTCACTTCAAATCATTGCGTGCGTTTATATGATCACCTTAATCTGAACTCCGGGCGGGCCAGGGATGGTCAGGCTGAGGAGGAAAGAGCTAGATGATGCTGGACGTCCTCCAGCCAGGAAATGAGGCGGGCTCAGTGTGACTCTCTGCAGCTTCTAATGCACATTGTGAGGCGCTCACAACTGTGCAAGACTGAAGGGAGGCCAGAGGTCAGATAGAAGACTGAAGGGAAGGACGGAGGTCAGATAGAAGACTGAAGGGAAGGACGGAGGTCAGATAGAAGACTGAAGGGAAGGACGGAGGTCAGATAGAAGACTGAAGGGAAGGACGGAGGTCAGATAGAAGACTGAAGGGAAGGACGGAGGTCAGATAGAAGACTGAAGGGAAGGACGGAGGTCAGATAGAAGACTGAAGGGAAGGACGGAGGTCAGATAGAAGACTGAAGGGAAGGACGGAGGTCAGATAGAAGACTGAAGGGAAGGACGGAGGTCAGATAGAAGACTGAAGGGAAGGACGGAGGTCAGATAGAAGACTGAAGGGAAGGACGGAGGTCAGATAGAAGACTGAAGGGAAGGACGGAGGTCAGATAGAAGACTGAAGGGAAGGACGGAGGTCAGATAGAAGACTGAAGGGAAGGACGGAGGTCAGATAGAAGACTGAAGGGAAGGACGGAGGTCAGATAGAAGACTGAAGGGAAGGACGGAGGTCAGATAGAAGACTGAAGGGAAGGACGGAGGTCAGATAGAAGACTGAAGGGAAGGACGGAGGTCAGATAGAAGACTGAAGGGAAGGACGGAGGTCAGATAGAAGACTGAAGGGAAGGACGGAGGTCAGATAGAAGACTGAAGGGAAGGACGGAGGTCAGATAGAAGACTGAAGGGAAGGACGGAGGTCAGATAGAAGACTGAAGGGAAGGACGGAGGTCAGATAGAAGACTGAAGGGAAGGACGGAGGTCAGATAGAAGACTGAAGGGAAGGACGGAGGTCAGATAGAAGACTGAAGGGAAGGACGGAGGTCAGATAGAAGACTGAAGGGAAGGACGGAGGTCAGATAGAAGACTGAAGGGAAGGACGGAGGTCAGATAGAAGACTGAAGGGAAGGACGGAGGTCAGATAGAAGACTGAAGGGAAGGACGGAGGTCAGATAGAAGACTGAAGGGAAGGACGGAGGTCAGATAGAAGACTGAAGGGAAGGACGGAGGTCAGATAGAAGACTGAAGGGAAGGACGGAGGTCAGATAGAAGACTGAAGGGAAGGACGGAGGTCAGATAGAAGACTGAAGGGAAGGACGGAGGTCAGATAGAAGACTGAAGGGAAGGACGGAGGTCAGATAGAAGACTGAAGGGAAGGACGGAGGTCAGATAGAAGACTGAAGGGAAGGACGGAGGTCAGATAGAAGACTGAAGGGAAGGACGGAGGTCAGATAGAAGACTGAAGGGAAGGACGGAGGTCAGATAGAAGACTGAAGGGAAGGACGGAGGTCAGATAGAAGACTGAAGGGAAGGACGGAGGTCAGATAGAAGACTGAAGGGAAGGACGGAGGTCAGATAGAAGACTGAAGGGAAGGACGGAGGTCAGATAGAAGACTGAAGGGAAGGACGGAGGTCAGATAGAAGACTGAAGGGAAGGACGGAGGTCAGATAGAAGACTGAAGGGAAGGACGGAGGTCAGATAGAAGACTGAAGGGAAGGACGGAGGTCAGATAGAAGACTGAAGGGAAGGACGGAGGTCAGATAGAAGACTGAAGGGAAGGACGGAGGTCAGATAGAAGACTGAAGGGAAGGACGGAGGTCAGATAGAAGACTGAAGGGAAGGACGGAGGTCAGATAGAAGACTGAAGGGAAGGACGGAGGTCAGATAGAAGACTGAAGGGAAGGACGGAGGTCAGATAGAAGACTGAAGGGAAGGACGGAGGTCAGATAGAAGACTGAAGGGAAGGACGGAGGTCAGATAGAAGACTGAAGGGAAGGACGGAGGTCAGATAGAAGACTGAAGGGAAGGACGGAGGTCAGATAGAAGACTGAAGGGAAGGACGGAGGTCAGATAGAAGACTGAAGGGAAGGACGGAGGTCAGATAGAAGACTGAAGGGAAGGACGGAGGTCAGATAGAAGACTGAAGGGAAGGACGGAGGTCAGATAGAAGACTGAAGGGAAAGACGGAGGTCAGATAGAAGACTGAAGGGAAGGCCGGAGGTCAGATAGAAGACTGAAGGGAGGGTGGAGGTCAGCTAGTAGACTGAAGGGAAGGCCGGAGGTCAGATAGAAGACTGAAGGGAAGGACGGAGGTCAGATAGAAAACTGAAGGGAGGCCGGAGGTCAGATAGAAGACTGAAGGGAGGCCGGAGGTCAGATATAGGTTTTCTCTGCTCCATACATTGTAATGTGATTATTATGGTGTTTATGCTATTGATTGATCGGCGATTGATTCGTTTTGTCTGATTGATGGTGAATATTGATGTGTTGCTGGTTTCCTCTTCTGATCGGTGATTCGTCGGCCTGCTCTGTGTATCATGTGACGGATTCTAGTGGCTGACACATTGGGACGGTGTGCGGGGGTTTTAGTTCTGTAGGGTGATGCCAGACGGGGGGTGGGGCAGGAAGATGGCGGATTGTCACCAGCATGCTGGCAGATGTTTGGTTTTCATGTTCTGGATTCTGATTGGCTCAGAGGTGGTCGGTTATAGCGATATCGGTCAGATATGTATGTGCTGTGTCTGTGCATTGATTTATTGCTGTTCCTCTGATGATCCCCCTGCTCCTGTGTATGGCTCGCTGCCTCTTACAGACAGCCTGATGGTGGAATATGGCATCCCCGGCAATGTTCCCAGAGCACAAGTTGTGTGTCTGAGGACTGAATTCTCACATAGAGCTACCTGAATGTGTGCTTCTATTAGCTTCTGGGTATCCCAGCGGCAGGGAGGGAGGGGCAACGCTGGGAGCCAATCAGAGCTCTATGGTTATGCACTTATCAGCAGACATACAGGAGGGGAGAGAGATAAGTCACCAGTGTCTGCTTCTCCTCCATCGTCCAATCACAGGCCGGGGGGAGTTCAGCATTGTCCAATCACAGGCCTGGAGTTCGGCATTGCCCAATCACAGGCTGGGAGCAGTTCAGCATTGCCCAATCACAGGCCGGGAGCAGTTCAGCATTGTCCAATCACAGGCTGGCAGCAGTTCAGCATTGTCCAATCACAGGCCTGGAGTTCAGCATTGTCCAATCACAGGCTGGGAGCAGTTCAGCATTATCCAATCACAGGCCGGGAGGAGTTCAGCATTGTCCAATCACAGGCTGGGATGAGTTCAGCATTGTCCAATCACAGCAGGTAGATATGTAACAAATGAATGAATAGGAATTTCCCGTGCTCCTCGGCGCCATCTACTGGTGGTTAAGCAGTGTGAACGGCATTCTCCGAGCTTTATGCTGAGTGAAAGGTTTATACATCAGCCCCATAATATCCGCTCATCCCTGCCCCTATAGATCCCTACCGCTAATCAGGACATGACAGGTTCTCTTTAAAGATGAACTCCCCCTCCAATCTCCCCTCGTCCCCCCCATTCTGTGTGATGGGAGGTCAGAGGAGCGTACGCCGTATCTCCGGGAGAGGATCACGTCCCCGCCATTCCGGACGTCTGTTCATCATCATCACTCCGGAGTTCCGCCGATAATGAAAAGGACGTTTGAGTGGCGCGATCCCGGAGAACGTCCGGAATATCGCCGTGACGTCTCCCCCTCCCGGGATCCGTCATTTTATTCCATCTACGGGGCTGTTTTTAAACGTTACACCAGATTCACGCAACTTTCACCCAAGATGTACACATTTTCTAGTGGGAAAAGGGTGAATCCTGGGGGAAAGTCGGGTGAAAACAGCTGTGAAGATCACACGCACCATGTGAAGGAATGTCTGGCGGTGGCGCGCTCTTCCCGCAGTGTCCAGCAGATGGCAGCATTGGGACGGGTTCACTCCATACAAGCGGGGATCATTCGCCCTCTCCGGTCACATGACCCTGCGGAAGGATACAATGTATCCATAGGAATCTCTGCGGTCACCGCCGGTATAGATCGGGTTCACCGCGGACTGCAGGAGACATCAGAGGAGGAGTGCTCTGTACCAGGCAAAAGCGCCCGCAGGGTCCCGCACCCAGCGCAGTCGGCCTGCTTTCTGATTGGGCGGCTCTACTTGATCCAGCGCATCATGTGACTGATTTAAATATTTTTCGGTGTAGGTTGGGCACTGAAAAGGTTAACACACCTGAGTTATGAGAATAGATTGCCCAGCATGTTCTCAGTTCTCCCTGTCTGGGGGGGGGTCAAGCAGTATGTGGTATCTAATGGGCCCCCCAAGCCATGGTGGGGGTCTAATGGGCCTCCAAAGCAAGGTGGTATCTAATGGGCCCCCAAAGCCAAGGTGGTATCTAATGGGCCCCCAAAGCCAAGGTGGTATAGAATCTTCCCACACTCGGGGCCCCGGGGGACGTGGGAGGGAGGAGGGGGGGTCAGAGAACCCCCTATATGGCATCCGGTGCGGTCATTGCCGTAGTGTGTCAGGGAATCCACCGCGTAAGTACAATGTAACACTTCATTTCAGTTTCAGTGGAGGGAGATTTCACATGACTTCCTGTCCTGGTGACACAACAGGAAGTGAGAGGAATCCTCTCCAGAGTGGTGGGAAATCCCATCTTGGTCAGTTGTCATTCTAAGATATACAAGTGACAAAGTGGAAACTGTAACTCCGCCCACAGAAACTTTCATCCAATCATATTCCATCTAAATATATTTCTCTCTGTGGTTAGGCGATCTCTCCGCATGTTCGGGGCAATGGGTCCCGCCATTGCCGGGAGGGTCCGCTCTGGTAGTAGACGGGCCGGGTGTCGTGTATGTTGAAGATTCTGTCACTTGGTGGAAGGAATGAAATGTATTTGTACATCCGGACAGACCAGTCTGGGGGCCCCAAGGGGCCCCGTGTGCTCTGACCGCTCATCCGTACAGACGAGCCCTGAGACACCAGGCACACGCTTGCTGAAAGCTGCACACAGCGCGGGGATAACCCGAATATCAGGTGTGATCCTGAGGAGAAGATACTACATATGGTGTACACACACACAGAGCATACACATGCCATATACACATACAGAGTATACACAGTGTACATACACACAGAGCATACACAGTGTACATACACACAGAACATACGCATGTCATACACACAGAGCATAGACATACAGAGCATACACACACACAGCATACACATGTCATATACACACACAGCATACACATACAGAGCATACACAATGTACACACAGAGCATACACATGTCATATACACACAGTGTACATACACAAAGAGCATACACAATGTACATACACACAGAGCATACACAATGTATATACACACAGAGCATACACATGTCATATACACACAGAGCATACACAGTGTACATACACACAGAGCATACACAATGTACATACACACAGAACATACGCATGTCATACACACAGAGCATAGACATACAGAGCATACACACACACAGCATACACATGTCATATACACACACAGCATACACATACAGAGCATACACAATGTACACACAGAGCATACACATGTCATATACACACAGTGTACATACACAAAGAGCATACACAATGTACATACACACAGAGCATACACAATGTACACACACAGAGCATACACAATGTACATACACACAGAGCATACACAATGTATATACACACAGAGCATACACATGTCATATACACACAGAGCATACACAGTGTACATACACACAGAGCATACACAATGTACACACACAGAGCATACACAATGTACATACACACAGAGCATACACAATGTACACACACACAGCATACACAGTGTACACACACACACAGAGCGTACACAAGGTATAAATACACAGACTGTACACATTATATATACACACATAGCGTACATGAAGTATACAGAGAGAGCATACACGTTATATACACACACAGCAGGTATACACGTACATATGGTGCGTGTTACATGTGACGGTTCTCCATAAGTGGCTGCAGACGTTTCCTGGCTCCCTCTTCCTCTCTCTGTAACAACCGCCGACATTAATGTACATAACGCGAAACATAAACCGCGCATTCTGCAGAGACGCGTACCATTGTGAACATGGAATACTATCATTGGTCAGAGCGGGCTCACTCCTCTGCGGACGCACGTTGACGCGCACCGACGCACATTATAAAGCGCGTTACAATAGGAACACATTCTCCCCTGTGCGTTTTGCGTATATGTGACGATTGCGCACTTTGACCCGCGTTTGTGAAACACGTAAAAAAATGCAAAACGCACTAGCTGCGCCGTTACGTTAACGGCACCCCAAACGCGGCTGGGCAAACGCCCGTCTTCTCTTCGCGTTTGCACGTGTTAAAGCGCTGGGGTGCGTCGCATTAGGGCGCCTTCTTTGCGCATGAACGTGCGCTGCGTCAGGCAGACGGTTGAGATGAATGCGCTGGCAACAAAGAAACTGGACCTGGCAGCACACCGCATCGCACGTCCATTGGCTTTTTTTTTTCTGAATGGCAGCGCGTCGCGCCAACGCAAGTAACGCACGCTCGCGTTCCTGCAAGCCGCATCTAAAATGTTCTAGAATTTGCTTTAAATAAAGTTTGCTCGGGCCCGGCAGACACGGCCGGGAGTTCTCCACTTGCAGCCGAGGCGCTGCTGGGAAATGTTTTGTAAATTGCTGAGAGTTGTGCGCGGCGTGCACGAAACTGTGGCTGGAATTGGGCGTGCGGAGGTGTCGGCGTGCAGCACTGTGCACAGGCTGGTGTGTGCTGGGCCGGCCCCGCGGCTCTGTGTGCGAGGTTGCAGCAGCTGCTGTTCTCTTGTCACTTTAAGAGGTCGGCCCTGAGGAGTGACCCCGCTGTGGGTTTGGCTCTGCCTGGCTTTTTGGGATCTGACCGAGCATGGGTATGTGTATGAGAGAGAGACAGACACAGGGGGCCAGGGGGAGAGACTGCCTAGCCTGAGAGAGCGCCGGAGAGGAGGGCACAACTTCTGGAGAGAGAGAGAGAGAGAGAGAGACGGGCAAATCTTGAGACAGACGAGAGCTTTCAGAGGAGAGAGAGAGAGAGAGAGAGACTGCTATATTCCTGGGAGAGTTCTATCCCCGGAGAAGAGAGAGCTAGAGTCCAGGAGAGACTGACACGGATATATTGGGGTGACGGGGAGAGACTGACATGGATATATTGAGGTGACGGGGAGAGACTGACACGGATATATCGGGGTGACGGGGAGAGGAGAGAGACTGACACGGATATATCGGGGAGGAGAGAGACTGACACGGATATATTGGGGAGAAGAGAGACTGACACGGATATATCGGGGTGACGGGGAGAGACTGACACGGATATATTGGGGTGACGGGGAGAGACTGACACGGATATATTGGGGTGACGGGGAGAGACTGACACGGATATATTGGGGTGACGGTGAGAGACTGACACGGATATATTGGGGTGACGGGGAGAGGAGAGACTGACACGGATATATCGGGGTGACGGGGAGAGGACAGAGGCAGACGGCAGTCTCGCTGACAGGTGAACGAGCCATGGCTAGCTTTAATTTGCCGCACTTGCCCCCCGGCGCAGAGGAGAAGGACTTCATCCAGGCGTACGAAGACGTCCGAGAGAAGTATAAAGGTAATTTCCTTCAATTATCTCTTCATGTGTCATCACCTGTCCTGGAACTGAAGGGTTAAGGGGGGGGGGGGTGTCACGGCCCCCCAAGTACGCTAAGGGGGGGGGCGGACAGGCTCCCCAATACCCCAATACGCAGCTATACATTGTCATGGGACATACCTGGCTGGCAGGTGACACTCCGCACAGTGACACTGCTCGCTCTCCGGGGCAAGGGTCATATGGAGATCAATACAGGAGGGCAGGACACAGGGGCTGTACTGTACAGAGACACACATGAAGAGGAGAGACTGCTATGTATAGAAGAGACTGCTGTGTATATGTGAGACTGTACTGTATAGAAGAGACTGCTATGTATATATGAGACTGCACTGTACAGAAGAGACTGCTGTGTATGTATGAGACTGTACAGTATAGAAGAGACTGCTATGTGTATATGAGACTGCTGTGTATGTATGAGACTGTACTGTATAGAAGAGACTGCTATGTATAGAGGAGACTGCACTGTACAGAAGAGACTGCTGTGTATAGAGGAGACTGTACTGTATAGAAGAGACTTCTGTGTATATGAGACTGCTGTGTATGTATGAGACTGTACTGTTTATGTGAGACTGTACTGTATAGAAGAGACTGCAATGTATATATGAGACTGCACTGTACAGAAGAGACTGCTGTGTATGTATGAGACTGTACTGTATAGAAGTGACTGCTCTGTGTATAGAGGAGACTGTACTGTACAGAAGAGACTGCTGTGTATATGAAACTGTACTGTATAGGAGACTGCTATGTATATATATGTATGAGACTGCTATTTATACACGTATATATGAGACTGTACTGTATAGAAGATACTGCCATGTATACACGTATATGAGACTGCTCTGTGTATATGAGACTGTACTGTACAGGAGACTGCTCTGTGTATATGAGACTGTACTGTATAGAAGAGACTGCTATGGTATATGAGACTGTACTGTATAGAAGAGACTGCTATGTGTATATGAGACTGTACTGTACAGGAGAGTATTGAAGGACCCCGGAGCGGGAGTTGTATACAGTCAGTACATAGCAGTCTCTCTCTCGGTATACAGGAGACGCTCTTTCACATGTTTTCCATTCATTGTACAACTCCACGGAGTATGTTGGCGTGTTATAAATCTGAGGTTTCTCTGTGTCCCCTCGATGGGAAGTGATGTCGGTGGGGTAGAGGTGACCCCCCGAGAGGAGGATTTGGGGCGCAGGCCGGTGTCACATGTGCTGGGACGGGGCCGCCAGGAAGTGACATTTGGTTCTGGTTTGGCTGATGGGGATCCGGGCCCAGCCGTCCGGCACCGCGTGCTGAGAGCCAGACGGCGGGAATGAAATATAAATAGCGCCATTACTGGAAGCGAGGAGCAGCTGTGTGACCGGAGCGGAGTACAACGCCGGGGTGCGGAGTCCACACATCGATCATATCCGGGGGGGGGGACATGGAAAGTGTCTGTGGTACCCACTGCGTCCAATCACAGCGTCCAATCACAGCGCAGCACACATATCAGGGAAGGAGAATTCTTATCAGGACATTGTAACAATCATCACGGATAATGTTTCTCATCCAATAATCTGCCCGTGTGTGTCATCGCAGATACTGAATGGTCAGGATGACAGGGGCCACACTGGCTCTTCAGGGGCCGTCCCCATTGTGATGGTCACCTATCACGGTCATTATACATACACACACACATACACACACACACATGCATACACACACACACATACACACACACACACACACACATGCATACATACACACACATGCATACACACATGCATACACACATATATACACACACAGACATACATACATACATACATACACACATACACATATACACATACAAACACACATACACACACACACACATACATACACACACACACATATACACATACAAACACAACAACTATGTAGTAGAAGGGCCGGCCTGGCTCGATACTAAGGCCCCATTCACACTTGGCGATTCGCAAATCACTCGTTTGTCGCTCGATTTGCATTTTGCATGATATCGCGCAAATGCTTGCATTGAAAAGCATTGAATCGCGGCAAAATCCGCTCCAAAAAGGGTCCTGCTGTAGCGACGCACGACTCGCGACAGCAGGACCCTTTGCCCCATTGCCTTGCATTGGAGAGCGATATCGCGGGAATTACTGCGCGATAAATCGCTCAGTGTGAACGGGGCCTAAGTGATCGGAGAGATCGGGTCGCTCCTCATATTACACAGTTTTGGTAAATCTGAAGCTGATTGTACAGAGATTGTGGGATCAGATTGTACTGTGTATGGAGTTGAGGAGGGGGAACAATCTCAGGCCATTCTTCACATGTATGTGTGTAATCATCCGTCACTGACAGACTCGTCCTAAGAACACGGAAACGTCCGTTGCAGGAAATGTTTGTGTCAGAAATCAGACGTTGTTATAGGAGGGGAAACCAATCTCCCGAATATCCGAAATATCGCCTGTTTCTGGTCTGAGCCCCTCGGGCCCTCTGAGGTGTTAGTGTGCAGGGACCCTAGGTGAGGAGGTCAGTGGGAACAGCGCTGACATGTGATATCCTCTGTACAGCGCTGAGGTATATGTCAGAGCTATATACAGTATCTGACAGAAGCGAGTACACCCCTCACATGTGTGTAACTATTGGATGATATCATGTCATGTGACGACACAGAAGAAATGACACTTTGCTACAATGTAGAGTAGTGAGTGTGCAGCTTGTATATCAGTGTACAGCTTGTGTATCAGTGTGCAGCTTGTGTATCAGTGTACAGCTTGTGTATCAGTGTGCAGCTTGTGTATCAGTGTGCAGCGTGTGTATCAGTGTGCAGCGTGTGTATCAGTGTGCAGCGTGTGTATCAGTGTGCAGCGTGTGTATCAGTGTGCAGCGTGTGTATCAGTGTGCAGCGTGTGTATCAGTGTGCAGCGTGTGTATCAGTGTGCAGCGTGTGTATCAGTGTGCAGCGTGTGTATCAGTGTGCAGCGTGTGTATCAGTGTGCAGCGTGTGTATCAGTGTACATTTGCTGTCTCCTCCAAATAACTCAACACACGGCCATTAATGTCTAAACCGCTGGCCACAAAAGTGAGTACACCCCTAAGTGAAAATGTCCAAATTGGGCCCAATTAGCCATTTTCCCTCCCCGGTGTCATGTGACTCGTTAGTGTCACAAGGTCTCAGGTGTGTTACATTTGGTGTTCTCGCTCTCACTCTCTCATACCGGTCACTGGAAGTTCAACATGGCACCTCATGGCAAATAACTCTCTGAGGATCTGAAAAAAAGAATTGTTGCTCCACATAAAGATGGCCGCCGCGGCTATAAGAAGATTGCCGAGACCCTGACACTGAGCTGCAGCACGGAGGCCAAGACCATACAGCGGTGTAACAGGACAGGTTCCCCTCAGAACTCGCCTCGCCATGGTCCAGCACAGGAGTTGTGTGCACGTGCTCAGCGTCATATCCAGAGGTTGTCTTTGGGAAATAGACGTATGAGTGCCGCCAGCATTGCTGCAGAGGTTGTGGGGGAGGGGGGGGGTTGTGTGAAATGCCGTCAGATTTTGCGATGACTCGTGAACGAGCAACGTGCGAAGTCTGACGCATCTGTGGGGCCCGGTCTGCTAAGCCGTGCTAGGAAAGCTGGCACAGGACTACTTCTTGTCTGCGAGAGATCTGCCGGTCCGACGTTCACAGATGAGCCGCCATCGCCCGGCCGCCTCCGGATTCACTACTTTCTGATCTTGTAAACTACTGAAGGTGCATTAGTCATGGGAATCCTGAGGAGCATCATGGCAGCCGGGCATTTCCAGTGGCGGCCTCCATGGCAGCCGGGCATTTCCAGTGGCGGCCTCCATGGCAGCCGGGCATTTCCAGTGGCGGCCTCCATGGCAGCCGGGCATTTCCAGTGGCGGCCTCCATGGCAGCTCTTATTGTCACCTTTTATGGGTTGTCACAGCTGGGACCCCGGATCAGGTGACTGGCCGGATTTCTTCCTGTGCGGAGGGGGATCGGAGGGGCCCCATTAGAGGGCTCTGCAATATACAGGAAGGTGCTTTATGGGAAAAGTGGTTCATTTTCAGCAGCAGCAGCAGGCTCTAGAGGTTTCCAATCTCAGAAATGTTCCCATCGAGGGAAGATTGGTCTGCAGGTGATGACGGCCAGAGATCCCAGGAGTGCAGCCGGTGATGTTTATGTTCTGGATACAGACTGGCCTTACCCCTGTATACAGATCGGCCTTACCCCTGTATACAGATCGGCCTTCCACCTGTATATAGACCGGCCTTCCAGCTGTATATAGACCGACACCTTCCCGCTGTATACAGACCAACCTTCCCCCTGTATACAGACCGACCCAACCTTCCTCCTGTATACAGACCACCCCAACCTTCTCTCTGTATAAAGGCCAAGCTTCCCTCTGTATATAGACTGACCTTCCTTCTGTATACAGACCTTTCCTGATCTTCCATCTGTATACAAACCAGCCCTGACCTTCCATCTATATCCAGCCTGGCCCTGACCTTCCATCTATATCCAGCCTGGCCCTGACCTTCCATCTATATTCAGCCTGGCCCTGACCTTCCATCTATATACAGAGTGGCCCTGACCTTCCCTTGTCGGGAAGGTTAGTCTTTATACAGGGGGAAGGCCGGTCAGTGTACAGCAAGAAGGTAGGTCTGTATACAGGGGGAAGTTTGGTTTGTATACAGGGGGTCGATCTGTATAGGGGGGAAGATCAGTCTGTATACAGACCGGCCCCAATCTTCCATCTATACACAGACCAGCCCTGACCTTCCATCTGTATACAGCCTGACTTCGACCTTCCATCCATATACACCCTGGCCCTGACCTTCACTCAGTACACAGACCGGCCCTGACCTTCCCTTGTCGGGAAGGTTGGTCTTTATACAGGGGGACGGTCGGTCTGTATACAAAGGGAAGGTTGGTTTGTATACAGGGGAAGGTCGGTCTGTATACAGGGGGTCAATCTGTATAGTGGGGAAGATCAGTCTGCATACAGACCAGCCCTGACCTTCCATCCGTATACAGCCTGACCTCGACCTTGCATCCATATACAGCCTGGCCCTGACCTTCCCTCAGTACACAGACCGGCCCCGATCTTCCATCTATACACAGACCAGCCCTGACCTTCCATCTGTATACAGGCTGACCTCGACCTTCCATCCATATACAGCCTGGCCCTGACCTTCACTCAGTACACAGACCGGCCCTGACCTTCCCTTGTCGGGAAGGTTGGTCTTTATACAGGGGGACGGTCGGTCTGTATACAAAGGGAAGGTTGGTTTGTATACAGGGGAAGGTCGGTCTGTATACAGGGGGTCAATCTGTATAGTGGGGAAGATCAGTCTGCATACAGACCAGCCCTGACCTTCCATCCGTATACAGCCTGACCTCGACCTTGCATCCATATACAGCCTGGCCCTGACCTTCCCTCAGTACACAGACCGGCCCCGATCTTCCATCTATACACAGACCAGCCCTGACCTTCCATCTGTATACAGGCTGACCTCGACCTTCCATCCATATACAGCCTGGCCCTGACCTTCACTCAGTACACAGACCGGCCCTGACCTTCCCTTGTCGGGAAGGTTGGTCTGTATACAGGGGGAAGGTTGGTCTGTATACAGGGGGAAGGTTGGTTTGTATACAGGGGAAGGTCAGTCTGTATACAGGGGGTCAATCTGTATAGTGGGGAAGATCAGTCTGCATACAGACCAGCCCTGACCTTCCATCCGTATACAGCCTGACCTCGACCTTCCATCCATATACAGCCGGGCCCTGACCTTCCCTCAGTACACAGAACGGCCCCCGATCTTCCATCTGTATATACGGATCATTCAGCAGTTTTCGGTCTCTATGATGATTCACATTTATAAAGCAGAAAATCCTTTCTAAGTGTTCCCGGAGAGGCGGGGGGAGG
>NW_017306856.1:361605-369485 GCF_000935625.1 Nanorana parkeri | reverse complement strand
CTGCAGAACAATGTATCATTATGTTCAGCCAGCGTTGTGATTTAGGCAGATCAGATCAGTGACCCCCTTCGTGTCTTCTGTGGTCACCTCCCCGCCCCCAGCCCGTGATTGGACAAAGAAAGAAGAGCAGAAACGCGATAAGGAACTCCTTCTGCTCTTTCCTCCTGTCAGCAAGCTGCCAGTGTTAGACGGACATTACCAGGGAGAATTTTAATGAAAGCCGCATATGTAAAAAAGACGGAAAATAACGACACGAAGATGTTAAATATTATCTTTTTATCGATCGGGTTTATAGACGATTACGGCTCCGTGCGGTCACAATTCTCGTTATCAAATGTTTGTTCTGTGTGATGACTCCGCCCCCTCACCTTTGTACTCTGCTGATTAATATTTAAATTAAAATCCAATTAGAAAGGAATCAAACGCACTTTGCGGGGGAGAAATCTTTGCGGATCAGGAATCGGAAGCGTTTCCTCTGCGCACATTTCTGCGTTTGAGTCCAGGGTGCAGAGGAACAGCAGAGCCGACATCCTAGGATATGGGGTCACTCTATGTTTGGTTGATGTGGTTGGGTCATATCTCAGATATGGGGTCACTCTGTGTTGTGTGGATGGGATTGGGTCATATCTCAGATATGGGGTCACTCTGTGTTGCGTGGACGGTGTTGGATCATAGCGTAGATATGGGGTCACTCTGTGTTGGGTCATAGCTCAGATATGGGGTCACTCTGTGTTGCGTGGACGGTGTTGGATCATAGCGTAGATATGGGGTCACTCTGTGTTGGGTCATAGCTCAGATATGGGGTCACTCTGTGTTGCGTGGACGGTGTTGGATCATAGCGTAGATATGGGGTCACTCTGTGTTGGGTCATAGCTCAGATATGGGGTCACTCTGTGTTGCGTGGACGGTGTTGGATCATAGCGTAGATATGGGGTCACTCTGTGTTGGGTCATAGCTCAGATATGGGGTCACTCTGTGTTGCGTGGACGGTGTTGGATCATAGCGTAGATATGGGGTCACTCTGTGTTGGGTCATAGCTCAGATATGGGGTCACTCTGTGTTGCGTGGACGGTGTTGGATCATAGCGTAGATATGGGGTCACTCTGTGTTGGGTCATAGCTCAGATATGGGGTCACTCTGTGTTGCGTGGACGGTGTTGGATCATAGCGTAGATATGGGGTCACTCTGTGTTGGGTCATAGCTCAGATATGGGGTCACTCTGTGTTGCGTGGACGGTGTTGGATCATAGCGTAGATATGGGGTCACTCTGTGTTGGGTCATAGCTCAGATATGGGGTCACTCTGTGTTGCGTGGACGGTGTTGGATCATAGCGTAGATATGGGGTCACTCTGTGTTGGGTCATAGCTCAGATATGGGGTCACTCTGTGTTGCGTGGACGGTGTTGGATCATAGCGTAGATATGGGGTCACTCTGTGTTGGGTCATAGCTCAGATATGGGGTCACTCTGTGTTGCGTGGACGGTGTTGGATCATAGCGTAGATATGGGGTCACTCTGTGTTGGGTCATAGCTCAGATATGGGGTCACTCTGTGTTGCGTGGACGGTGTTGGATCATAGCGTAGATATGGGGTCACTCTGTGTTGGGTCATAGCTCAGATATGGGGTCACTCTGTGTTGCGTGGACGGTGTTGGATCATAGCGTAGATATGGGGTCACTCTGTGTTGGGTCATAGCTCAGATATGGGGTCACTCTGTGTTGCGTGGACGGTGTTGGATCATAGCGTAGATATGGGGTCACTCTGTGTTGGGTCATAGCTCAGATATGGGGTCACTCTGTGTTGCGTGGACGGTGTTGGATCATAGCGTAGATATGGGGTCACTCTGTGTTGGGTCATAGCTCAGATATGGGGTCACTCTGTGTTGCGTGGACGGTGTTGGATCATAGCGTAGATATGGGGTCACTCTGTGTTGGGTCATAGCTCAGATATGGGGTCACTCTGTGTTGCGTGGACGGTGTTGGATCATAGCGTAGATATGGGGTCACTCTGTGTTGGGTCATAGCTCAGATATGGGGTCACTCTGTGTTGCGTGGACGGTGTTGGATCATAGCGTAGATATGGGGTCACTCTGTGTTGGGTCATAGCTCAGATATGGGGTCACTCTGTGTTGCGTGGACGGTGTTGGATCATAGCGTAGATATGGGGTCACTCTGTGTTGGGTCATAGCTCAGATATGGGGTCACTCTGTGTTGCGTGGACGGTGTTGGATCATAGCGTAGATATGGGGTCACTCTGTGTTGGGTCATAGCTCAGATATGGGGTCACTCTGTGTTGCGTGGACGGTGTTGGATCATAGCGTAGATATGGGGTCACTCTGTGTTGGGTCATAGCTCAGATATGGGGTCACTCTGTGTTGCGTGGACGGTGTTGGATCATAGCGTAGATATGGGGTCACTCTGTGTTGGGTCATAGCTCAGATATGGGGTCACTCTGTGTTGCGTGGACGGTGTTGGATCATAGCGTAGATATGGGGTCACTCTGTGTTGGGTCATAGCTCAGATATGGGGTCACTCTGTGTTGCGTGGACGGTGTTGGATCATAGCGTAGATATGGGGTCACTCTGTGTTGGGTCATAGCTCAGATATGGGGTCACTCTGTGTTGCGTGGACGGTGTTGGATCATAGCGTAGATATGGGGTCACTCTGTGTTGGGTCATAGCTCAGATATGGGGTCACTCTGTGTTGCGTGGACGGTGTTGGATCATAGCGTAGATATGGGGTCACTCTGTGTTGGGTCATAGCTCAGATATGGGGTCACTCTGTGTTGCGTGGACGGTGTTGGATCATAGCGTAGATATGGGGTCACTCTGTGTTGGGTCATAGCTCAGATATGGGGTCACTCTGTGTTGGGTGGTAGGGGTTGAGTCATATCTCAGATATGGGTCACTCTGTGTTGCGTGGACGGTGTTGGATCATAGCGTAGATATGGGGTCACTCTGTGTTGGGTGGTAGGGGTTGAGTCATATCTTAGATTTGGGGTCACTCTGTGTTGAGTCATATCTCAGATATGGGGTCACTCTGTGTTGGGTCATAGCTCAGATATGGGGTCACTCTGTGTTGGGTCATAGCTCAGATATGGGGTCACTCTGTTTTGGGTGGTCGGGTCATATCTTAGATATGGGGTCACTATGTGTTGGGTGGATGGGATTGGGTCATTTCTCAGATATGGGGTCACTATGCAATGGGGTCATTCAATTTTTTTGGGGAGGTGTCATCAAACAAGGCGGAAGGGTTGTGGCTCATATCTAAGATGGAGTCATATATGGGATTACTCCACACCAAGTTGAGGGTTAGTCATCAGATGAGGGGGAGAGGGGTGTGGGTCATATCTTAGATATGGGGTCACTCTGTGTTGGGTGAACGGTGTGGGTCATATCTAAGATAATGGGCCACTCCGTATTGGGGTCACTTCTTCTAGTCATAGAACAAGGGAAGCATATCTTAGCATAGCATATCAGGTTGAGTAGTCATAGTACGGGGTTAGGACATGTCTCAGATATGGGCTCACTCCATAGGGGCGGGAGTAGTAATAGGAGTTGGGAGGGGTTGGGTCACTCCATGCTGGGTAGAGTAGTCATAGGACAAGGTTGGGACATGTCTCAGATATGGGTACTCTTCTGTGTAAAGTCCCCACAATCCGGAGTTCTTATGTATCAAAGTCTCGGAGCGGCCTGACGTCTCTTCCCAGGAATAGCCCGTGTCCTGGGCGGCATTCCCAGCTGCGCTGCCTCGTCACTGCTGACAGCCGGAGGACGGGGCCGAGTGTGTGCCGGATTATTACCGGTCCTCTAATAGTATCACACAATATATATAACAGGCTGAGATGGACAGGACGATGCAGGGACAGGGAGCTCCGCCATGGCTGTGCCAGCGACATAATGAGATGTGAGGGGGCAATGGAGGTCAGGCAGAATTCAGGACAGGACGATGCAGGGACAGGGAGCTCCGCCATGGCTGTGCCAGCGACATAATGAGATGTGAGGGGGCAATGGAGGTCAGGCAGAATTCAGGACAGGACGATGCAGGGACAGGGAGCTCCGCCATGGCTGTGCCAGCGACATAATGAGATGTGAAGGGGCAATCGAGGTCAGGCAGAATTCAGGACAGCATTGTCCAGTGACAGGGAGCTCTGCCATGGCTGTGCCAGCGACATAATGATATGTGAGGGGGCAGTGGAGGTCAGGCAGAATTCAGGACAGGATTGTCCAGTGACAGGGAGCTCCGCCATGGCTGTGCCAGCGTCATAATGAGATGTGAGAGGGTAATAGAGGTCAGGCAGAATTCAGGACAGGATTGTCCAGTGACAGGGAGCTCCGCCATGGCTGTGCCAGCGACATAATGAGATGTGAGGGGGCAGTGGAGGTCAGGCAGAATTCAGGACAGGATTGTCCAGTGACAGGGAGCTCCGCCATGGCTGTGCCAGCGACATAATGAGATGTGAGGGGGCAGTGGAGGTCAGGCAGAATTCAGGACAGGATTGTCCAGTGACAGGGAGCTCCGCCATGGCTGTGCCAGCGACATAATGAGATGTGAGGGGGCAGTGGAGGTCAGGCAGAATTCAGGATAGGACGATGCAGTGACAGGGAGCTCCGCCATGGCTGTGCCAGCCACATAATGAGATGTGAGAGGGTAATAGAGGTCAGGCAGAATTCAGGACAGGATTGTCCAGTGACAGGGAGCTCCGCCATGGCTGTGCCAGCGACATAATGAGATGTGAGGGGGCAGTGGAGGTCAGGCAGAATTCAGGACAGGATTGTCCAGTGACAGGGAGCTCCGCCATGGCTGTGCCAGCGTCATAATGAGATGTGAGAGGGTAATAGAGGTCAGGCAGAATTCAGGACAGGATTGTCCAGTGACAGGGAGCTCCGCCATGGCTGTGCCAGCGACATAATGAGATGTGAGGGGGCAGTGGAGGTCAGGCAGAATTCAGGACAGGATTGTCCAGTGACAAGGAACGCCGCCATGGCTCTGCCAGCGACATAATGAGATGTGAGCCGGCCCTTGCGCTACACATCTACTGGTAGATCTAAAGGAGATTGTCCAATCGGATTGTAGCGTGTGGTCAGCTTTAAGGGGATGCAGATGGAATCCTATGTGTATGGGAGTCGGGAACTGGCGTGTCGGATTCTTGGTCCCGTGCCCGGTCAGTAGACATATCTGACATTATACACAGCGATTGTCTCCCGCGGTGATGGATGATGAGATCATGGAAAGACGGGAGCCGTGTCTTGTCTTGGCTCCTTCTCCGCTCCGCCTGTATTCCAAACAGTAGCGCGACCGCGACCAGCTGAAATAAAACGGCGTGCTGCGTCTTGGGGGCGGACAGTGTACAGCAGCGCTCCGCTTCCCCCCGCCGGAGAACATAATAGGAGATATTATTATTATTAGGGAATGATTGGAGGATTGCAGGTGGAAAGTGACTGCTAACCTTCAGTACAGAAACCTCTGCAGCTTTACAGGGACACTGCTGTAATAAAGACCGGTCACTGCTGATCTCTCTCCTTGTGCAAGGTGACTGGTCTTGTCTCCGCCCCCTCCTGTAATAAAGACCCCTCGCGGCTGATCTCTCTCCTTGTGCAAGGTGACTGGTCTTGTCTCCGCCCCCTCCTGTAATAAAGACCGGTCACTGCTGATCTCTCTCCTTGTGCAGGGTGACTGGTCTTGTCTCCGCCCCCTCCTGTAATAAAGACCCCTCGCGGCTGATCTCTCTCCTTGTGCAAGGTGACTGGTCTTGTCTCCACCCCTCCTGTAATAAAGACCGGTCACTGCTGCTCTATCTCCTTCTGCAGGGTGGCTGGTCTTGTCTCCGCCCCCTCCTGTAATAAAGCCCCCTCACTGCTGATCTCTCTCCGTGTGCAAGGTGACTGGTCTTGTCTCCACCCCTCCTGTAATAAAGACCGGTCACTGCTGCTCTATCTCCTTCTGCAGGGTGGCTGGTCTTGTCTCCGCCCCCTCCTGTAGTTGTTAGTAGTGGGTGGAGCCTGCTGGGTCCCTCCCACAGCTCTGCTCTCTGCACAGGTGATGTATAGCTCAGTGGAGCGATCCTTTCATGGATCTCTCAAAAGGTGCCCATACACTGCACGATTATCGTACGATAATCGTATGCGATCGGTTTTTCGTACGATAATCGAGCAGTGTGAACGGAGACGTGCGACCGTTTCTACTGTACGGTCGCACGTCTTCTGTCGAACCAGCATGTTCGAAAACCAGCCGGGAATCGTACGATTCTCGGCTGGTTAGAACGGTGCACGGAAGATAAATGCTGAACGGGCCGGTGTGCGCACGCGCACACTGCCCGTTCAGCATTGCGGTCATCGGAAGCCCGCCCCTCAGGGGGGCGGGCTTGCGATGATCGAGAGTGCGATCTGCCTGTCCAAGATAGGCAGATCGTACGTTTTTTTAATCCCTTTACAACCATCGCAAGACTAAAGTCTTGCGATGGTTGTAGAGTGTATGGCCACCTATAGGTGGAGTACCCCGTATAGAGAGACCATGTCGGCCATGTCTGGTATGGGGTAAGCGTATCCTTATTGCCCAGTAAAAGTCAATATTTAGCTGAGCGAGGCAGTAAAGGATATACATAGAGCGGAGTGGATGTGCGTATTGCTGTAGAGATCTGTTACATAGAAGGTAAATAGTCAATGCGTTACTCCAATGTGTCTCCACGTGGCATCATGTGACATCCAACCAGCACCGCATAGGGGCCACGGGGCACCCTGCGGGTCCATTGTACCCCCCTCTACCCTTACTGGCCACCCACAGCCAGAATAAACCCGCCATTTCTTGATAATGTCTCTGCCCAGGGCACGAGCGGAGTCTGGGAGCTCTGTGCAGGAATGAGGCCCCCCCCGTACAATCCATGGAGGAATGCATGCTCGGTAATACATTTTATGATTCCACACTGGTATCAATTGCAACGAAAATAATAAATAAACAAACACTTGGGGATATTTATCAATAAAGTTGCAGTTGTTGCGTCTGCAAACGTGACGGATTCTGGCGTATCTGTCATTGAGAAGCGTCAGGTTCATCATAATAAAACTGTGACAATTTTGAAAGAGATTCAGGAAATCGGAAGTGGGGGGAGCGCCGTACAGGATCCGATAAACTTGTAGATATTTCCTCTTGTTACATTGTATTGGTGACATCCTGGACCCCTCCCCCCCCTTCTTCACAGCTGTGGAGGGAGCAAATGTCCCCCATTTGGCTCCAAATTGGTTTATTGGCACTTTGCTGCCAATGAAGGTTTATGAGTTTGTCACCTGACACTTAGCGACCAATTACCACCCATCACCCGATCAATTACCACCCATCACCTGATCCGATCAATTAAAACCCATCACCCGATCTGATCAATTACCAACATCACCCAATCCGATCAATTACCACCCATCACCCAATCCGATCAATTACCACCCATCACCTGATCCGATCATTCACCACCCATCACCCAATCCGATCAATTACCACCCATCACCCGATCTGATCATTTACCACCCATCACCCGATCCGATCATTCACCACCCATCACCCGATCCGATCATTCACCACCCATCACCCGATCCGATCATTCACCACCCATCACCCAATCTGATCATTTACCACCCATCACCCAATCTGATCAATTACCACCCATCACCCGATCCGATCATTCACCACCCATCACCCGATCCGATCATATGAGACCCCCTTGTGTCATATCTGAGACTCTGATATATACATCTTCCTCTATAACATTCTACACCGTCCTCCATCACCATTATACATGTATATAACTCTGACATACACCGCAGCGCTGTACAGAGAACACTGAGCCAGTCACATCAGTCTCTGTACAGAGGAGCTTACACTCTAATGTCCCC
>NW_017306856.1:361048-361581 GCF_000935625.1 Nanorana parkeri | reverse complement strand
GGCAGTATTGTATTGCTGTCTCTCTGGTTGGATCAGTATTTTGCAGTGAGCTGTGATAAAGAGGACCTGTTTGCAGAGTGGTGATGAGGCCACACTGACCTTCCAGAGGAGGAAATGGTTATATACGTCCGTCTGTCCTGTGTCAGGTATTTTAGGTGTAAACACTGTGCGGGTCATTTGCACATGCGCGGTGCGTCTATAGGCAACACACCAAAATGTCCCAAAACTCAGGTCACAGCAGCATTTTGGGCGCAGTGCACTACGGTGTGTTGAGATGCGTTGCAGCGTCACTGCGTCGGGGCGCTATTCATAATGAACGGCAGCGTGATGCATCAACACATGTAACGTGCTGTGGTAACGCATGACTTCCCCCAACACATACATGTCATTTGGCCCTACACATGGAATGAATACAATCACAGAACATGGTGTGCTCAGTGGGGGTCCAGCAGGCTGGAAAATCTTTCCGGAAATCTACTCTGAGCTCCACCTGGAACTGAAGATGATACATTGATACAATATAACAAAGGAGG
>NW_017306856.1:356155-360953 GCF_000935625.1 Nanorana parkeri | reverse complement strand
GGGGTGTGTGTATTGTATTGTGTTGTTGGCTCTGTACGGCTCATGTGGCCCCCCTGAGCACCAGACTCGGGGTGGGGTGAAAAGGTTTTGTGTGGCGCAGACAATGCTCGGGGCCACGCTGTGCCATTCACATGGGATGAAAAGGACGGCAGAGCCCATTCTGCATGCAAAGCCATCCGGAGAGACGCTGGGAAATCACGTTTGCCATGCGCTGTGTATAAACCTTCCCGGCATGGCAATTCTCAGGGCGGGTTTCCTGATGGTGACAACAGTGGACCATCTTTCTGTAATGTGCTTCGGAATGGATAACTTGTAGTCACCTTGGGATCCTGTGTGACCCGTGTGACAACAGGGAACACAATTTAGAGGCAGGGACAGAGTGTTGTCACCCCCTCCATCGCCTGGACAAGGACATATATGGCAGGATCACTGGAGGCTATTTTATCAGCGCTGATGCCAGCAGTGGGAGGAGTTATGCAAATAGAATGCCTTGATGGGTGGGCGTCAGCCTGGAAGAGTGGGCGTGGCTAGGTAGGCTGTATTTACATGCAGACCTCCCTAGGTGACGCCCATATGTGTTAGAAGAACACAAGTCCATTGAATGGAAGGGGCGTGGCTAGGGACAGTCAGGCTGGGAAGGAAAGAACTAGATGATGCCAGAAGCCCTCCAGAAAAAAAATTAGATGGGCTCTATCTGACTTGCTGCAGCTTTGAAAGCACATTGTGGTGCCGTGCCATGGCTGTGCTGGCGGGGGGCGGAGCTCTCACGATCTTTGCTTGCTATATTATAGGTGTAGGAAATGCTTAAACACCTATCATTTTTTTTTGCCATCCGTGTCCCCTTGGAGAAAGTTCCCTTCACTTCCTGTCCCGGTGACACAACAGGAAATAAGAGGAGATCCCTGCAAGGTGAGGGAAACCCCTTTACAGACAGTTGTCACTGGAACTAGTGTCCCCACTGGAAGATTTCCCCTCAGTTCCTGTTCTGGTGACAACTCCAATGTTGGATTTCTCATCATTTTCCCGGTGACACGGGACTTCCCCAAAAAGCTCCCCATAGTCTCTTGGATTGCATGCTCTGTGGGTCAGGATGTTTCCGGAGGGGTGTCAGTGTGAGGTCATGCGGTGCGGTGGCGTTGTTGTTGTGTAGAGGTGCTGAGCTGTGAAGGTTGGCGGGTTTCTCATGGGATGTTCCTATCACCCGGAATACACCCCACATTCCTATCACCCGGAATACACCCCACATTCCTATCACCCGGAATACACCCCACATTCCTATCACCCGGAATACACCCCACATTCCTATCACCCGGAATACACCCCACATTCCTATCACCGGGAATACACCCCACATTCCTATCACCCGCAATACACCCCACATTCTCAGGAAGAGAGTGGGAAGATGTCACTCACTCCTGCACCCTCCCTTCTCCCAGTCAGGACATTCAGCTGGTGTGTATGGGATGGGAGGAGGGGGTGTGTAATGAAGGATTGTGATACTGGAGATACTGGGGATACTGGGGATACCGGGGATACTGGAGATACCGGGGATACTGGGGATACTGGAGATACCGGGGATACTGGAGATACTGGGGATACTGGAGATACTGGAGATACCGGGGATACTGGGGATACTCGGGATACCGGGGATACTGGGGATACTGGAGATACTGGAGATACCGGGGATACTCGGGATACTGGAGATACTGGAGATACCGGGGATACTGGGGATACTCGGGATACCGGGGATACTGGGGATACTGGGGATACTGGAGATACCGGGGATAACGGGGATACCGTGGATACTGGGGATACTGATGATACCGGGGATACTGGGGATACCGGGGATACTGGGGATACTGGAGATACCGGGGATACTGGAGATACCGGGGATACCGGGGATACTGATGATACTGGGGATACTGATGATACTGGAGATACCGGGGATACTGGGGATACTCGGGATACCGGGGATACTGGGGATACTGGAGATACTGGAGATACCGGGGATAACGGGGATACCGGGGATACTGGGGATACTGATGATACCGGGGATACTGGGGATACCGGGGATACTGGAGATACCGGGGATACCGGGGATACTGATGATACTGGGGATACTGATGATACTGGGGATACTATACTGGGGATAATGGTGATCACAATGCTCACCCCATATATATATATATATATATATACAGTAAATGGAGCTCTTCAGATATTTCACTTTCGGGCCGAGTGTCATTCCTCCAGAAAACCGTTCCCGCAGTCTGAGGACGGAGATGCTCTGCGGAACATTCTGGATCTGGACCAGTACCAGGTAATGATAACACCAGTGTGACGGATCCGCTGCCAGCCCAGTGTAGTATTGCAGCTCCGCCAGAGGCTCCGTGCCAACACTGTACCCTGCAGAGAGGACCCAGAACAGGCCAGAGACTCGGGATGACACAGCAGGGAGGACACCGAGCCCGCAGATCATCACCCCACCAGACAGATCATCTGCAGACTATCAGACGAATACCAAACCCGCCAAATCCTGCAACCTCCTTCACACCCCCCACTAGATTCCGCAACCCCATCAAATCCAATAACCCCCAACTAGATATGAACCATCCACCAGATCCCACAATGCCCCATCAGATCCTACAATCCCCACCAGATCCCACAATACCCCACCAGATCCTACAATCCCCACCAGATCCTACAATCCCCACCAGATCCCACAATGCCCCACCAGATCCTACAATACCCCACCGGATCCTACAATACCCCACCAGATCCTACAGTCCCCACCAGATCCTACAATACCCCTCCAGATCCTACAATATCACTCAACCCCCTTACCACATCATACAACCTCAATCTGATCCTGCAACCTCAATCTGATCCTGCAACCATCCAGTAGATCTCGAAACTCCGTCAGATCACGTAAACCCCTCACAAGATATCACAACTATCTACCAGATCACATGACTTCCCCACCATCAGAAACTACAACCTTCATCCAAATGAATCCATTAATCCCCTCTACCAGATTCTACAAGCCCATCGGATCCTAACCCTTATCCCCTCACCAGATATCACATCTACCCACCAGATCCCGCAACCTCCACCTGATCCTAAAACCACCCACCAGATCCCGCAACCTCCACCTGATCCTACAACCACCCACCAGATCCCGCAACCTCCACCTGATCCTACAACCACCCACCAGATCCCGCAACCTCCACCTGATCCTACAACCACCCACCAGATCCCGCAACCTCAACCTGATCCTACAACCACCCACCAGATCCCGCAACCTCAACCTGATCCTACAACCACCCACCAGATCCCGCAACCTCAACCTGATCCTACAACCACCCACCAGATCCCGCAACCTCAACCTGATCCTACAACCACCCACCAGATCCCGCAACCTCAACCTGATCCTACAACCACCCACCAGATCCCGCAACCTCAACCTGATCCTACAACCACCCACCAGATTCCCACAACCTCCACCTGATCCTACAACCACCCACCAGATTCCCGCAACCTCAACCTGATCCTACAACCACCCACCAGATTCCCGCAACCTCAACCTGATCCTACAACCACCCACCAGATTCCCGCAACCTCCACCTGATCCTACAACCACCCACCAGATTCCCGCAACCTCCACCTGATCCTACAACCACCCACCAGATCTCGCAACCTCCACCTGATCCTACAACCACCCACCAGATCTCGCAACCTCCACCTGATCCTACAACCACCCAACTGATATTGCAACCCCATCAGATCCAGTGAACTCTCCACCAGATCACACAACCCCACCACCACCACCATCATCAGATTCAACAACACCCCACCAGATCCTGCACCCCTCAATTTTGTAACTCTGTAACCCCAACAAGCAACCATAATCCTCCCTGCACACCATAGTACTTTATATGTGATCCTGGATCTCTGCACACCATAGCACATTATATGTGATCCTGGATCTCTGCACACCATAGTACATTATATGTGATCCTGGATCTCTGCACACCATAGTACATTATATGTGATCCTGGATCTCTGCACACCATAGTACATTATATGTGATCCTGGATCTCTGCACACTTCCGGCACTGCAGCATGGACACCTTCAGGTCCATCCAGCAAGAGATCAGCTCCCTGAAAGGTAGGTCACTCACCCCCAGACTGGGCTGTGCATGCTGGGCTCTGTAGTCCCTCACCTGTGCTGGCAGGGAGAGGGTTAATCCAGATGGGTCTGCCATGTATTGCAGCATCTCGCATCATTCCCGGTCTGCAGAAGATATTATAATTTGGGGGACAGTACTTTGGATGCTCCGCAGACACGACATTGTACAGGACGGGGCGCCTGGTGGAGGTGTCTCCTCCCTTGTGCTGAACTTTGTATAGGTCTGTTTCTCAATATAGCTCCTTGGTAGAGGAATATTGGGGTTAATTTCCGAATATGGCTGCCCAGTATTAGAATTTGAGGTCCGTCCCTGAAATGGCTCTCCAGTATCAGAATCGGGGGGTCCGTCCCTGGAAATGGCTCTCCGGTATGAGAATTTGGGGGTCCGTCCCTGGAAATCTCTCACCAGTATGTGAATCTGGGGGTCTGCCCTTGGAAGTGGCTCCCCAGTATGACAATTAGGGGACCCGTCCCTGGAAATGGCTCACCAGTATGAGAATTAAGGGACCCGTCCCTGGAAATGGCTCACCAGTATGAGAATTAGGGGACCCGTCCCTGGAAATGGCTCACCAGTATGAGAATTAGGGGACCCGTCCCTGGAAATGGCTC
>NW_017306856.1:353746-355611 GCF_000935625.1 Nanorana parkeri | reverse complement strand
AGAATCGGGGGGTCCGTCCCTGGAAATGGCTCTCCGGTATGAGAATTTGGGGGTCCGTCCCTGGAAATCTCTCACCAGTATGTGAATCTGGGGGTCTGCCCTTGGAAGTGGCTCGCCAGTATGAGAATTAGGGGACCCGTCCCTGGAAATGGCTCACCAGTATGAGAATTAGGGGACCCGTCCCTGGAAATGGCTCGCCAGTATGAGAATTAGGGGACCCGTCCCTGGAAATGGCTCGCCAGTATGAGATTATGGGGGTCTGTTTCTCAATATAGCTCCTTGGTAGAAGAATATTGGGGTTCATTTCCGAATATGGCTCACCGTCCCTGGAAGTGGTTCCCCAGTATGAGAATTTGGGGGTCCGTCCCTGGAAATGTCTCACCAGTGTGAGAATTAGGGTTACCCGTCCCTGGAAATGGCTCCCCAGTATGAGAATTTCGGGGTACATCCCTGGAAATGGCTCACCAGTGTGAGAATTAGGGGGCAGTCCGTTTCTGGAATTGGCTCACCATTATGAGAACTGGGGGGGTCCGTCCCTGGAAATGGCTCCCCAGTATGAGAATTTGGGGGTATGTCCCTGGAAATGGCTCTCCAGTATGATGTTCGGCATATCTGGTGTTACCGGTGAGAGGATGATGATGATAATATTGGGGGTGATCATTCTTATTAGAGGGGCGCACTCTACGAGTCAAGTCACTGAATCCAGGGTGCCAGGTGACAGCAGTGGCCAACTGCAATAGGATGATGGCCGCTTGTACCGTCACTGGATGATGAGGGGCCTCATTTGCTTTACTGCTCCCAGTGTAAGTCTATGGGTCAGGGCTGACTGGTTGTAAACAGCAGAGGTTATCTTCATCTCAGCAGTTCAGTGTATGTAAACCTTAAAAGCGGTTCTTCGGTATGTTTGGCATCGTAACCTCACTGTATACAGTTGTTTCTTTTGTCACAATATTTCTTACCTGGAGATCCTGCCAGTGACGGCACTTCCTGCTGCTGGCTGACAACGCTAAACTCCTGCCGCAAATCAGCCGTGACGTTGCCAGCCTGCTGCGAGCATGCATTCAATGGGCCATTGGGCTGCCTTATCAGTTCTATCAGAAAGGCAGCCCAATGGCCAACCCATATATTTACAGATCGTCAAAGAATCTTCAACTGATCGAAGCCAGAGGATCGGCATGATCAGCCTCCCAGGAGGGGTTTCTGTCTGTGTTGCACATCCACCAATCAGAGCATTGCAGACAATTCTATTCAATGTGAATATATTTAAAGGAGACAGACACAGCGGTAATGATGTCATGGGGGGGTCCATCTGAAAATGTCAGTTGCCTGGCTGACATGGCTATCCAATGGCTTCAGTAGTCCCTGATTGGGAGCTCTGCCTTTCAGTGTGACTCTTCCTGATCGCCAGGCTTGTTCTGGGCCAGAGCTCCGAACCCGCACAGCCAGTCGTTGAGCATTGTCAGGAGCACAGCAAGGACAGCATGACCTGTTGGGGCCCCTGAGGAGTGTGATACGCCTGCCGTACCGTGGTGTTGGCCTGAAATGGCCGATAACAGAAGAGGCGGCAGAGACATCACACCGTCGGATTGGTAATTCCATTTCCTGTCACTGTCCTGGAAGGATCGGCTCAGGCCGGGAGCTCCTCTACAGCAATTACACAGCAGAGATCAGTTCCCGGCAGAGTTAGTTAGTGATGGCTGATCCCTCCGCTGGGTGCCCGGCGTCCCTCTGCGCCGTGCCGCTCGCTGACTCAGCTGTCTGCACTGCACCATTTACAATGCGGAGAGCCCAGACAGGGTGACCGGTGAGAGAGAGGCGATGTGTGTGTCATGTCTGATCGTCGCCCCCCCCCCCATCAGGGGGGG
>NW_017306856.1:339965-353599 GCF_000935625.1 Nanorana parkeri | reverse complement strand
CCCATAGAGGTGTACCCATCTCCCCGACCCATAGAGGTGTACCCATCTCCCCGACCCATAGAGGTGTATCCATCTCCCCGACCCATAGAGGTGTATCCACCTCCCCGACCCATAGAGGTGTATCCATCTCCCCAACCCCACAGAGGTGTATCCATCTCCCCAACCCCACAGAGGTGCATCCATCTCCCCGACCCATAGAGGTGTACCCATCTCCCCGACCCATAGAGGTGTACCCATCTCCACAACCCATAGAGGTGTACTCATCTCCCCAGCAGACACCCTCCTGACCTCCAGCTGCTGAGAAGCAGGCATTTGGGTCGGTTTGGCCTGGTCATGTATGGCTGCCGTACATAGACTATCACCCGGGTGTCCTGCTGTCTGCAGTTTATTGCCTCGAATCATCAAATCAAACTCACTTTGTGGCCCCGGGCAGTGACTTGCAATGCTGTTTGCTGGTGGCACTGTTGAGGTTTTCCTGGCGCAGTGTAGGAGGAGATGCTCATCCTCCAATATCATTTGGAGGGGAAATTTTAGCTCTTTCCCAATCTTTAGATATCCGGCCGTCCGCGGTCACATGATAAAAGCCGTGTTTGTTCACTTGTGATCCAGGTTTGCTTCCTTGTTCTTTACTGCTCTGCTCTCCAGCAAGTCTATGGGTCAGGTTTGACTGGTTGTAAACAATGGAGGTGAAGTTTTATCTCGGCAGTGATGTTGTGCACACATGGTAAGCCGTATTGGCAAGTATGTGGAATGGAAAGGTCACTTCAATTCTTTTCGGTAAATGTCACTCTGAGGTGCATTGTAAATAAAGCTGAGTGAGTCTTTGGTGGCTGCCATCTGCAAATCTCCAGCTCCAGAATGATTTCAGTCTTAGGTGGATGCCGTCTCTAAACATCATCTTCCCCCCCATCTTTAAAATGTGCCGGCCTTTGGAACACATATGTGGGCTGCACTTCCTGCAAGCGACTGCACTTTACTGCTCCTCTGCTCCAATGTAAGTCTATTGGTCAGCCATGACCCATTAAATACAATGTAATTCCTATGTGGCTGATTTATTTTCTTCATTATAATTTAAGCAGGGGGGGCTGAGTGATTGCAGTGTAACACAGATCTCCTTCTCGCGGCCAATGAATGGATCTATTATAGTAAATGCTACAAAATGATTGAAATGTTGAGGAATATATAACAGGCGAGGGGATTAGGATAATAATACAAAGTATCTCCATCATACTTCGCTTTACAGTGGACCTGTGCTGCGTTCATACAGGGGTGCACAACAGGTCCTCTTGATGATACACGGGGTGGTGATGACATGTTTATGATTTCAGAGCGGCCAATCACAATTCAGCTGACTCCGCTAATCTAACATCTGATTGGGCTCTCTGCGTTCGCTGCACCCGGCACACCCGCGCCACAAACTATTTCCAGAGAAGATTATTTACTTCCGATCGGCAGTGAGCTTGAAATGTGAGATCCGTGAGGAATATCGGATGAGGTTCTGACAGCTGAATGAAAGTTCTGACACCTTGGGTTGTATTTTGTATCGTTCATCTTCCTCCTCCTATCTCAGGAGACATGAGGGGTGTCCGTGGGCCCGGAGGAGATATTGGGTGCTGTGTGAGGGTCCCCTGCAGGTGTCACATTCCATCATAGACCATTGTGCCTGGGTACGTTGTGTGTGTATGTTGTGCAGGTTTCACCATGGTGTACAGGTGAGGTGTGGGGTCCCGGTGTCAGGATGGGGTACAGGTGAGGTGTGGGGTCCCGGTGTCAGGATGGGGTACAGGTGAGGTGTGGGGTCCAGGTGTCAGGATGGGGTACAGGTGAGGTATTGCGACCAGATGTAGGGATGGGGTACAGGTGAAGTGCTGGGTCCAGGTGTCAGGATGGAGTACAGGTGAGGTGTTAGTTCCAGTTGGGGTACAAGTAAGTTGTTGTGTCCAGGTGTCAGGATGGGATCCAAGTTTCAGGATGGGGTACAGGTGAGGTGTTGGGTCCTGGTGTCAGGATAGGATAGGGTACAGGTGAGGTGTTGGGTCCTGGTGTCAGGATAGGGTACAGGTGAAGGGTTGGGTCCTGGTGTCAGGGTAGGGAACAGGTGAGGTGTTGGGTCCTGGTGTCAGGATAGGGAACAGGTGAGGCGTTGGGTCCTGGTGTCAGGATGGGGTACAGGTGAGGTGTGGGGTCCTGGTGTCAGGTTGGGGTACAGGTGAGGTGTTGGGTCCTGGTGTCAGGATAGGGTACAGGTGAGGTGTTGGGTCCTGGTGTCAGGGTAGGGAACAGGTGAGGTGTTGGGTCCTGGTGTCAGGATAGGGAACAGGTGAGGTGTTGGGTCCTGGTGTCAGGGTAGGGAACAGGTGAGGTGTTGGGTCCTGGTGTCAGGATAGGGTACAGGTGAGGTGTGGGGTCCAGGTGTCAGGTTGGGGTACAGGTGAGGTGCTGGGTCCCAGTGTCAGGATGGGATCCTGTTGAGGTGTTAGGTAACAGACCTGTGCCCAGGTACCCTTTACAGGTACGGTATCAGTCTGTGATGAAGTACGCTGTACAGATGAGGTATCAGTGTTTAGTCGGTATGTCTATACAGGTGAGGTATCCGACTGTACGTGGATATGCTATACAGATGCATATGAGGAATCCGATTGTATCCAGGAACACTACACAGGTACATTGTACTGTGGGGTTGTGTCCAGGTACATTGTACAGGTGAGTTGTGGGCTGTGTCCAGGTATACTACACAGGTGAGCTGTGGGGTTGTGTCCAGGTACATAGTACAAGTGAGTTGTGGGCTGTGTCCAGGTATACTACACAGGTGAGCTGTGGGGTTGTGTCCAGGTACATTGTACAAGTGAGTTGTGGGGTTGTGTCCAGGTACATTGTACTGTGGGGTTGTGTCCAGGTACAGTGTACAGGTGAGTTGTGGGCTGTGTCCAGGTATACTACACAGGTGAGCTGTGGGGTTGTGTCCAGGTACATTGTACAGGTGAGTTGTGGGCTGTGTCCAGGTATACTACACAGGTGTATCCACTTTTCCCTCCCGGGGACAATAGACTGTAGTTCCTGGAGGAGCCTCAGGTAGACGGATTAACTCAAAGTCCAGATATATAAAAGCCGGGCTCCTCCCGGTGCATTGTGGGAGTGGAGTGTGTGTAGAAGTGAAGGTGACAGTGTGGTGTCCCCGAGGACCGGCACAGAGGAAAGGCAGCAATGTTATCTATATATCAAGGTAAGGGAGCCGCACCTGTCACACCTGGGCCCCCGCCAGCCTCCTAGATGGAGACTTCTCTGACTCCTTCCAGGCCCGGGTCACATGTGAGTCCCTGCGAATGATTAATTCCCCTCCAGACACGGACATATGGGCACAGGGACTGGCCCAGACTGGCCGCCTGCTGATCCCTTAATAAATGACTGCCAGTTAGTGACATCCCAGCGAGCAACTGGCAGCTGCACTGATACTGCAGAGAGCCCGGCCTGCCTTCCACACCGGACACAACTGTGCAGAGGAGAATGTTACCGGATCCTCTGCAGCTTCACTGCCACTGACTGCCAACTGTCCCTTTACTGCCACTGGCTGCTAACTGTCACTGTACTGTCACTGACTGCTAACTGTCACTGTACTGTCACTGACTGCTAACTGTCACTGGCTGCTAACTGTCACTGTACTGTCACTGTACTGTCACTGACTGCTAACTGTCACTGGCTGCTAACTGTCACTGTACTGTCACTGACTGCTAACTGTCACTTTACTGCCACTGACTGCTAACTGTCACTGTACTGTCACTGGCTGCTAACTGTCACTGTACTGTCACTGGCTGCTAACTGTCACTGTACTGTCACTGACTGCTAACTGTCACTGACTGCTAACTGTCACTTTACTGCCACTGACTGCTAACTGTCACTGGCTGCTAACTGTCACTGTACTGTCACTGACTGCTAACTGTCACTTTACTGCCACTGACTGCTAACTGTCACTGTACTGTCACTGGCTGCTAACTGTCACTGGCTGCTAACTGTCACTGACTGCTAACTGTCACTGTACTGTCACTGGCTGCTAACTGTCACTGTACTGTCACTGACTGCTAACTGTCACTGTACTGTCACTGACTGCTAACTGTCACTGGCTGCTAACTGTCACTTTACTGTCACTGACTGCTAACTGTCACTTTACTGCCACTGACTGCTAACTGTCACTTTACTGCCACTGACTGCTAACTGTCACTGACTGCTAACTGTCACTGACTGCCAACTGTCACTGACTGCCAACTGTCACTGACTGCCAACTGTCACTGACTGCCAACTGTCACTGACTGCCAACTGTCACTTTACTGCCACTGACTGCTAACTGTCACTGTACTGCCCAACATTAATTCAAACATGGCGGATCCCCCTCCCCCACTTCCATTGTTACCTGAATCTCACCTGTGACCCATTTCTCCTGCCAGCCGAGTATATTATGTGTACAGAGATATCACACCGGACCCGGCACAACACAGTATATAGGAGGCGGGAAATAGAAGATATGTGATGTCACTCCTATATAATATATCTTATATCTGGGGGCGGTGATGTCACTCCTGTATAATATATCTTATATCTGGGGGCGGTGATGTCACTCCTGTATAATATATCTTATATCTGGGGGCGGTGATGTCACTCCTGTATAATATATCTTATATCTGGGGGCGGTGATGTCACTCCTGTATAATATATCTTATATCTGGGGGCGGTGATGTCACTCCTGTATAATATATCTTATATCTGGGGGCGGTGATGTCACTCCTGTACAATATATCTTATATCTGGGGGCGGTGATGTCACTCCTGTATAATATATCTTATATCTGGGGGCGGTGATGTCACTCCTGTATAATATATCTTATATCTGGGGGCGGTGATGTCACTCCTGTATAATATATCTTATATCTGGGGGCGGTGATGTCACTCCTGTATAATATATCTTATATCTGGGGGCGGTGATGTCACTCCTGTATAATATATCTTATATCTGGGGGCGGTGATGTCACTCCTGTATAATATATCTTATATCTGGGGGCGGTGATGTCACTCCTGTATAATATATCTTATATCTGGGGGCGGTGATGTCACTCCTGTATAATATATCTTATATCTGGGGGCGGTGATGTCACTCCTGTATAATATATCTTATATCTGGGGGCGGTGATGTCACTCCTGTATAATATATCTTATATCTGGGGGCGGTGATGTCACTCCTGTATAATATATCTTATATCTGGGGGCGGTGATGTACTGCCAGTTAGTGACATCCCAGCGAGCAACTGGCAGCTGCACTGATACTGCAGAGAGCCCGGCCTGCCTTCCACACCGGACACAACTGTGCAGAGGAGAATGTTACCGGATCCTCTGCAGCTTCACTGCCACTGACTGCCAACTGTCCCTTTACTGCCACTGGCTGCTAACTGTCACTGTACTGTCACTGACTGCTAACTGTCACTTTACTGCCACTGACTGCTAACTGTCACTTTACTGCCACTGACTGCTAACTGTCACTGACTGCTAACTGTCACTGACTGCCAACTGTCACTGACTGCCAACTGTCACTGACTGCCAACTGTCACTGACTGCCAACTGTCACTGACTGCCAACTGTCACTTTACTGCCACTGACTGCTAACTGTCACTGTACTGCCCAACATTAATTCAAACATGGCGGATCCCCCTCCCCCACTTCCATTGTTACCTGAATCTCACCTGTGACCCATTTCTCCTGCCAGCCGAGTATATTATGTGTACAGAGATATCACACCGGACCCGGCACAACACAGTATATAGGAGGCGGGAAATAGAAGATATGTGATGTCACTCCTATATAATATATCTTATATCTGGGGGCGGTGATGTCACTCCTGTATAATATATCTTATATCTGGGGGCGGTGATGTCACTCCTGTATAATATATCTTATATCTGGGGGCGGTGATGTCACTCCTGTACAATATAACATATCAGTGTCTGTATCTCGGTCCTCCGGTGACCTCGTCTGCTCTGATGATGTCATTGCTCACTCTCTCCTCATTGGCTCACATGGCCGTCTATACAGACTCTGCATTGCAGATGGGGAAGCTGCTCGGCATGCTGGTTAATTCCAATCTGAGCGCCTGACATCATCAATTATTAATAACGATGCTATTACAGTCTCAGTGTCTGGCCGGTGTCGCCGCGCCGCGTTCAGCTCACTGCCGCATCATCCGCCATCTCCAGCGCAGAGATCGATATCGGGTCAGAGGGGGGAGGAGTCTCCGGGGCCGCTGATTATCCTACAGCACACTCTGCTCGACGCATAGCTCTCTCCTCCACACAGGGTGTAGAAGAGGGCGGGGTCAGTCATTGTGTCACTGGAGGGAAACAAAAATTGGAGACGGAAGCGCCACTACCTAGCGCAATAAATGTGGTAGAGTGGGGTGTAGGCGTAAGTGTGGTGCTCACCTGAGGCTGGGTGAGTATTCGCTTGTAATCGTCGGGTGGTGGTCAAGCGGATGGGGTGGAGTGGTGGTGGTAGTAGTCCCTCTTTTTCAGGGTGGCGTGGTGTTTCGACCCAGTAGGCCAATGGGGATACAAACACGAGGGGGTGAGGTATGCAATGGTGGGTGAAAAAGGGGTGAGCTTCTGTAACTCACCGTGGAGATAGTGGAGGGCGACTCTCAACGATGACGGCGCGGCCTGTGTGGTGCCTGGGCGGTGGGCCGTGGAGTGGTCCTCGGGAGTCCTGGCATGGGTGTCCTCCGATGACAGGTGCTGTGGAGTGGTGGAGCGACGGGTGGCCCTAGATGGTCCTAGATGGGGGAACTGAAGAGCGGTTGGAGGTGCCGAAATGTTCAGTCTCAGTGACGGAGAATTCACGTTGGGGCTTTCGGGCAGCCCGACGGAGCTGTGACCTGCAGGCGTATGCTGGAGAAGCCTGTGATGCGGGTGTAGCGGCGTGAGCCGTGGGGAGCGGGTCATAGGCAGAAGTGCCGGGGGTTGGAGCCGGGTGTCGAGGAGCGAGCGGTGTCCGTGAACAGCTGGAGTGTGGGAGACACTCTGAGGACCCGTGGAGACCGGGCTGACGGCGACGCGTTTCAAAGGTTAAACCTTCTTTTTCAAGCCGATGTGAGGGGAGCTTGTGTCACTGGAACAGGAAGTGATGGGAAATCCAAAATGGCACAGTTGTCACAGGGACAGGAAATTAGTAAATCTTCCAGTGGGGACACCTAATCCAGTGACGGGAATGTCTTCACTTTGGAGAGACTTTGACTTCCTGTTGTGCCTCCTGGACAGGAAGTAAAGGGAATTTGTCTTCATTTACATAGCTTCTTGAAAACATCACAGCACCCTGCCTCAGCCCCGGTGCAAGCAGTGGGAGGAGTTATGCAAGTATCAAAATGCCTTGATGGCAATGCCTACGTGTGATGCTGAGCCTCCGTGATTGGAAGAACTGAAATCCATTGAATGAAAGGGGCGGGGCCAAGGGCAGTCAGTCTGAGGAGAAAAGTGCTAGATGATACTGGAAGTCCTCCAGCCAGGAAATGTTGCGGGCTCTATGTGACTTCTGCAGCTTCTAATCCACATTGTGAGAAGCTCCCAGTGTGCAGTGACATCAGATGAAGAGGAGAGGAGCCGCTACAACTGAAGGGGAGGCCGGAGGTCAGATAGAAGACTGAAGGGGAGGACGGAGGTCAGATAGAAGACTGAAGGGAAGGCCGGAGGTCAGATAGAAGACTGCAGGGAAGGCCGGAGGTCAGATAGAAGACTGAAGGGGAGGACGGAGGTCAGATAGAAGACTGAAGGGAAGGCCGGAGGTCAGATAGAAGACTGCAGGGAAGGCCGGAGGTCAGATAGAAGACTGAAGGGGAGGACGGAGGTCAGATAGAAGACTGAAGGGAAGGCCGGAGGTCAGATAGAAGACTGCAGGGAAGGCCGGAGGTCAGATAGAAGACTGAAGGGGAGGACGGAGGTCAGATAGAAGACTGAAGGGAAGGCCGGAGGTCAGATAGAAGACTGCAGGGAAGGCCGGAGGTCAGATAGAAGACTGAAGGGGAGGACGGAGGTCAGATAGAAGACTGAAGGGAAGGCCGGAGGTCAGATAGAAGACTGCAGGGAAGGCCGGAGGTCAGATAGAAGACTGAAGGGGAGGACGGAGGTCAGATAGAAGACTGAAGGGAAGGCCGGAGGTCAGATAGAAGACTGCAGGGAAGGCCGGAGGTCAGATAGAAGACTGAAGGGGAGGACGGAGGTCAGATAGAAGACTGAAGGGAAGGCCGGAGGTCAGATAGAAGACTGCAGGGAAGGCCGGAGGTCAGATAGAAGACTGAAGGGGAGGACGGAGGTCAGATAGAAGACTGAAGGGAAGGCCGGAGGTCAGATAGAAGACTGCAGGGAAGGCCGGAGGTCAGATAGAAGACTGAAGGGGAGGACGGAGGTCAGATAGAAGACTGAAGGGAAGGCCGGAGGTCAGATATAAGACTGAAGGGGAGGACGGAGGTCAGGTAGGAGACTGAAGGGGGGGACGGAGGTCAGGTAGGAGACTGAAGGGGAGGACGGAGGTCAGATAGCGGCCTCCAGTCCGGTTTTGCGCTCTCCTCGTCTTCTCCCGGCGCCGTCACCGTCCTTTTCACTGTTCAGACTTCATCTTTCCCTCTTGTAGATGTCGCTGGATCGAGGCCAGGCGGGCACAATGGCGGGCACAATGGCCGGCCGGCGGTAGATTGGATGAGTGTCCGGTTTCCTTGGTGAGCGGAGAGCTTCAGGGAACTATGGGGCCGTTGGGGGCCCTGGTGAGACCTACTTGGGGCCGGCCCTGGAATGCCACCCGCTCTTCACATTATTGTTCTGAGGGGGGAGTCATTGGAAGATCTTCCAGGGGGGCTCTGAGGGATGGGGCCCCTTTCTCAGGCCCAGGCGCGGCCTGATTTACGAGGACGCGGTTATTTCGGTGTGAAAGGAGACTCTGTTCTCCGGCAGTAAATCTCCGCCGACGGGAATCTTTATTTAGGCCGGCTGCCCGCTCTTTCATGCTCGGAGATCACGCCGGGAGCCTTGTTTGGCCAGGCCGGGGCGCGCCGACCTCCAAGGAGAGGCCGCGCTCGGCCTCCATTATTTCTCTCCGGGGTTACGAAGCTTCAAATGGAGGAAAGTTGTGACGATGGTTCAATTATAAAAAAAAAAGCCAATTGGTAAAAACGCCCAAATTGTAGGAAGAACAGACGGCCGCCGCCAGCAAAATTCCCTTTGTGCCTTCCGGCCATCACAATGAACAGATCGCTGTGGGTCCCGTAACGGTTCGTCGCAGGTTGGCGCGCGTTGCGTTAAGCACATTGACACGAATGTTTGACTGCGTTTGTTCATCTGTGTCACGTGACTTCGGTGACATATTTTATTGGACAATGGAGCTTAAAGCTCGAAACCAGCTGAAAAAAACTTCTAGACAAAATGTTTCGTTTCTGGATGCAGAAGGTTAGGAGACGCTCGCAGCTTTTATGTGCGTCTATCCCTTTTCGGGGAGGTTTCACCTCACTTTGCGTCTATTTCACCGGAAGTGATAGAAGTTCCTAATCGGAATTTAAAAACAAGAATAAGAAAAGGTTTGGCCCGGAGTTTCGCTTTAATAATATTTCTGGGGTTTCCGTTTTTCTGGCCGCTAAGTCTGTAGAATGGAGTGCAGGCGATATTCCAGGGAGCCCCTGCAGAGGGCGCCATCACACCACGAGTGCCGCAGGATGTATGCACAGGACTCGTCTGGCGCAAAGTTCCCGGTCTCCTCCTCTATATAGAATATGAAGAACGTTCATCCACACCGGAGTCTGTGCGTTGTACGCATTGTAGAGATTTTATTTAATGTTTCCATCTGTATGTAATTCCGCTCTGCGTCACAAAAACACCGCCGTGTATGACGCACACCAACACAGCGCTAAACTGAAGCCACAGGACATCGGGAAAGTTGCCTTGTTATTACATTGGGGCTGTTTTAGGCAACTCTGCCCAGCGATACCCGACTCTGCCCAATGGTGCCCGACTCCTCCCAACGGTGCCCGACTCCTCCCAATGGTGCCCGACTCCTCCCAATGGTGCCCGACTCCTCCCAACGGTGCCCGACTCTGCCCAACGGTGCCCGACTCTGCCCAACTCTATGCAACCCAGCCCAGGTCTACCCAGCTCTGCTTCAGGCCTTGTTCACACCAAGCGCAGAGCAGGTGCAGAGCAGAGCAGTTGCAAGCTGTAGCAAAACTGCGTCCAATGTATTCCAATGGTATTTTTTGCTCCAGTTCACATCGCAGCGTTCAGTTCCAGAGCAGGTGAAAAAACTGCAGCAAGCCCTATTTTACCTGCTCTGGATCTGCTCTGGAACGCATGCAAACGCATCAAAACCCATGCAAATGCCTGGAACGCACTGAAAGCCTATGTTAAAGGAGAACTATGAGGGGGGAGGGAGTGCTTTTCACTCACCTCATAGTTCTAGCCGACCTGTGACAATGAGACTGTCACAGGTCGGCTCAGTAGATCGGGAGGTGAGCGAACACATACCGGCGTTCCCTCACCTCTCGATCCTGTCACGGCTCTCTGCCGTGACAGGGGAGGGGCTGGATTCCCCCCTCCCCGCTCCGATCCGCCAGCGCTGACTGGCGGAACGGACGGGGGAGGGGGCGGGTACAGCTGGCTCTGCCTCTAGATAGGCAGAGCCAGCTGTCAGTCACGCAGCTGTGCGGATCCAGGCATAATTGTCGGGATCCGCTTCAACTGCGGCGTCTCAGTATACCGCGTGCTACAGCTCGGGGTATACTGAGCCTAGGGTGACGGGAGGACGCTAGTTTGTGTCCTCCCGTTACCCTAAGGAGAACTATGGGGAAAAGCCCTAACCCCGTAGTTATCCTTTAAAACTAAAAAAAAATAATTAAATTTTTTTATTTTTTTTTAACCAAAAACGACCCGGAACGCATCAAAAATACGGCACAACCCACTGCACTGCGTGTGCAGAAACCTGAGCGGATCTGCTCTGCATTTGGTGTGAACAAGGCCTACCCAACTCTACCCAAGACTACCAAGCTCTGCCCAGTGCTACCCAATACTGCCCAACTCTGCCAAGCCATGCTTCACTTTCCTCAGTTCTACCCAGCTCTGCCCAACACTGCCCAACTCTACCCAATGATGCCCAACTCTACACAAGTCTGCTTAACTCTGCTCAATTCTCCCCAATACTGCCCATCTCTGCCCAGCCCTGCTTCACTTTCTTCAGGTCTACCCAGCTCTGCCCAACACTACCTGACTCTACCCAATGATGCCCAACTCTACACAAGTCTGCTTAACTCTGCTCAATTCTCCCCAATACTGCCCATCTCTGCCCAGCCCTGCTTCACTTTCTTCAGGTCTACCCAGCTCTGCCCAACACTACCTGACTCTGCCCAGCTCTGCCCAACACTACCTGACTCTGCCCAGCTCTGCCCAACACTACCTGACTCTGCCCAGCTCTGCCCAACACTACCTGACTCTGCCCAGCTCTGCCCAACACTACCTGACTCTGCCCAGCTCTGCCCAACACTACCTGACTCTGCCCAGCTCTGCCCAACACTACCTGACTCTGCCCAGCTCTGCCCAACACTACCTGATACCGCTACACAAGTCTGCTTAACTCTGCTCAATTCTCCCCAATACTGCCCATCTCTGCCCAGCTCTGCCCAACTCTCCCCAACTCTGCCCAGCTCTGCCCAACACTACCTGACTCTGCCCAGCTCTGCCCAACACTACCTGACTCTGCCCAGCTCTGCCCAACACTACCTGACTCTGCCCAGCTCTGCCCAACACTGCTTCACTTTCCTCAGGTCTACCCAGCTCTGCTTAATGCTGCCCAATGCTGCCCGACTCTGCTCAGCTCTACCCAACACTGGCCAACTCTATGCAACCCAGCCCAGCTCTACCTAGCCCTACACAACTCTGCCCGACGCTTCCTGACTCTACCCAGCTCTACCCAGCTCTGCCTAACTCTGCCCGACGCTACCTGACTCTGCCCAGCTCTACCTAACTCTGCCTAACTCTGCCCGACGCTACCTGACTCTGCCCAGCTCTACCCAGCTCTGCCTAACTCTGCCCAACTCTAACCAATGCTGCCCAACTCTACATCACTCTGCCCATTGGGTGTGAATTGGCTCTTTTACTTCATTATTTTTGAATGAATTTCTCTAGTTGGGTGAATAATGTTCCATTGTTATTGAGGGTCCACTCTTCGCATTGTCATGTGTTAATGTGCGTTGCATTACAGGCTGCGCATTCAAAAAGTGGGCTGTCCTAACAACCTGAAAGCACGTGACCCTCTTTTTCCAAGGCGCCGCTGTGCACTTCCAATGCGTTACCGTGCGCCTCCATGCACTGCATCACAGATGCAATGCCTTCGTTTGTTGGGGTGACATTCGAAATAAAAGCACAGCAACGCATATTCTGCACATGGCTGCGCGTTGCGGTAAAGCTCAGGTGTAAACGGGCCCGGTGATCACAGATACGTCTCCTTCCTCTCCAGTCTTCGGAGCACTCGGCATGATTTGAGGGACGTCACAAGACAGCCGAACCTCTCATATACATAATTGCGCTGTGATAACGCATGTCATGCCTGTAACGTGTATTGCGATGCTATTTAGAACGCCACCCAAACGCACTAAGGCGATGCACTTTCCCTGCAATGTGCAGTAGTGCGTTACGTTACAGAATTGGGACATGTCCAGTTTTCGGCACATTGGGGGGCGCGTTGGCAGCTCGTTCCTATCAGCGGGAACACAACCTCAGTAATGTTCAGTGAACCCGCATGATGTCAGGTGATGTGCGTTGTTTCCTGCGAGCTGCGGCAGTGCTCGCGGCGGTAGTTCAGCGGTTGTTGGATTTTTCCCGGGTCAGATAGGAGGAAGTTCGTCTGTTTTTGGCCCTTTAATTTCTTCTGATCGGTTTTGGAGATTTGGAGTCGTAAATATCACATCAGCTGCCAAAAAAGATTGCGCAACCTCAACCAACCGGATTCCACCCGCGCAGGTTAGACGAGGGAGCCGTCGCCTGATTGGTCGTCATGCGCTTCTTTTGCATTTCTTCCCCCTGGAGGCTCATCCTCTGAATTCCGGCGACAGGTGTGTGAGGCTGCGGGGAAGATGGAGGCACAGGGTGTACTGGCGGGTGGCTCAGTGGTTAACACGTCCGCCTTGCAGCACTCAGTTCAAATCCCAACCAAGTCAGGTGCATTTTTCCGGTCTGAGGACGCACATTGAGAGCCCATAAAAAAATGAACGCGTCTATCCAACGCAACGTGCGTCCGCACACCAAACGCACGCTCAGAAGTGCAAACAGACCCTAAGGGCTCATTCCCACCAGGCCCATGGGGCAGCGATGTGCATCCAAGTCCCAACGCATAGGCAAAGCATTTCATCCTATGTCCTATTGTTCAAATTCACAGGAACGCAGCACCAAAAAAGTTTTTTTTTTTTTTTGGCGTGCAGTAGTGTCCGACTTTGCGTCCTGTTCCTTAGTCTCTGATTCCCGTTATCTGCCTCCGGGTAGCGGGTTCGGGCCTCGACTCAGAGCTGTGCGGTCCCGGAGGTGACCCCCACTTCCACAATGACACCCCCGAGTGATGGGGACAGCTGTGGCTGGC
>NW_017306856.1:339429-339675 GCF_000935625.1 Nanorana parkeri | reverse complement strand
GGGGTTTAAGAGAAACTCTTTATTTCAGCGCCCATTTATTTCAGCGCCCATTTACACTATCGCTTTGCGTCATGTCACATGTCGCACGGCAGATCCTTGTGATTTAATGGGGTTTCCGACACACCAAAATGTCCCAAAAATTGGACACGTCCCAAAAATGTATTGCAGCGCCCTGTGCTTCATTGCGGTGCTCTTCAGCGTGCTGCTACACATGCACATTGCCTTGGGGTGCTATTCAAAACTGAT
>NW_017306856.1:335947-339394 GCF_000935625.1 Nanorana parkeri | reverse complement strand
GGGTTAATGTCTGATCCGGATGTGAGTCAGTCGGTTTGGCAGCGGATGATGATCTGGGCGTCTCCCCGTTAGGTAAATGAATAGCTCCGGCTCAGCCATATGGCACAAGAATAACACTGGAGGATCCTCTGTGTGTATTTCTGCGGCTCTGATATATATAAAACCCGCCACCTAACTATATCCCAGAAGATGATCTGCGGGGGTGGGGTGGGGGGCCGCCTCGTGCCGGGAACGGATCACTTATATACATTGTATCATTAGAAGTGATCTATATACAGCTCATGTCATGTCTGGGTGATGGTTCTTATAGGAGGTCATGTGACCTCCATAGCATGATCCCTGAACACTCTAATAGGGAACGCAGCCGCCTCCTCCCTGTACAGCGCTCCTCTGCCTATAGAGGCTCCTTATAGGACGCCAGAGATGCCAACAGCCCAGAATTTCCAGGTTCTGGAGGTTAATTCCCGGAAATGATAATGTCTCTGCCCTCCCTCCAGCCACCGGACTCAACTGATGGGAAAGCCCATCTCTACTCAAACCCATCCCTACTGAACTGGTGGCATACCCATCCCTACTCAACTGGCGGTGTACCCATCCCTACTCAAACCCATCCCTACTCAACTGACGGGAAAGCCCATCTCCGCTCAAACCCATCCCTACTCAACTGACGGGAAAGCCCATCTCCGCTCAAACCCATCCCTACACAACTGGTGGCGTACCCATCCCTACACAACTGGTGGCGTACCCATCCCTACACAACTGGTGGCGTACCCATCCCTACACAACTGGTGGCGTACCCATCCCTACACAACTGGTGGCGTACCCATCCCTACACAACTGGTGGCGTACCCATCCCTACACAACTGGTGGAGTACTCATCCCCAACTGTAGGAGTACCAATCCCTACTCAACTGGCAGCGTATCCATCCTTACTCAACTGGCAGCGTATCCATCCCTACTCAACTGGCAGCGTATCCATCCCTACTCAACTGGCGACTTACCCAGACCTTATCAACTGGTGGAGCACCCATTCCTGCACAACTGTTGTCGTAGCCATCTTTCGGCGTCCCCATCCGCCGGCGTACCCATCCCTACCCATCTGTCGGCATACCCATCCCTACCCATCTGTCGGCATATCCATAACCCTTTTCTTTTTCCTGTGCAGTAAACATTGTTGGTAAACGATCGGCGGCGCTCTGCGTTCTCCTTCGCCCTCAGCGCAGCCTTGTGACCGTCAGGCGCTGATCTTCTCCTGTGTGTATGGGGCCGTCTGCCTGTGGGAAGGTCAGCAGTGACGGGGTTAATGTCCCCGCGTGTGTCAGTGTATTACACGTCTTCCTGCTCCAGGAGCGGTCGCCCTGGCGACGGCGTAAATATTATGAGATGGAGGTTTTTCCTCGCCGCCGCTGCCGCCGTCCTCCTCCAACGTGCGAAGCTCTGGATACTTCCCGGAATGACAGCGCTGATTTTTAACCCTTTCTGTCTTAAAGAAAGGGTTAATTCCCGACAACAGATTCTTCTGTACCCTTCTGTACTGATTACATAGGTGCCAAGTCTCCCTCCTTCCGCTGCACAGCTAAAAAGCATGCCCCTTGTAAAGTCATGAAGGGGGGGGAGAGGGGGGGGGCAGAGGAGTTTTAGCAGCAGTCGGCATGTGAATTTTTCCCGCCATTTATTCCTTGGTGCATACTATGTCATTATAATCATATCCAGGGAGATATCGATTATGGATTATAGATGGAGATATCTCTGTGTGTATACATTGTATCTGTGTGGATGATGATGATTGGTGAGGAGGAGGATGATGAAGATGAATGGCGAGACTTTGTCGTTTCTACAGAATTGGACTCTGACCGCGATACGCAAATCTCGGGTGTAATAAATTCCTCATGATTTGGAAGTATTGTCAGGGGGCGTGGCTATGCAAATCTCGGGTGTAATAAATTCATGTTGATTTGGGAGTATTGTCAGAGGGCGTGGCTATGCAAATATCGGGTGTAATAAATTCATAATGATTTGGAAGTATTGCCAGGGGGCGTGGCTATGCAAATCTCGGGTGTAATAAATTCATGTTGATTTGGGAGTATTGTCAGAGGGCGTGGCTATGCAAATATCGGGTGTAATACATTCATAATGATTTGTTGAGGGCGTGGCTATGCAAATGATCACGACTATGTTGCCATTGTATTTTCCAACGTGTATTAGACAAATGGGCAGATCGCCTGCGGGCATGGAGCTGGAGGCGGATACGGATAACAGGTGCTAGTTGCCTGTCATGCTGATCCTCCGGCTTCTATAATGTCCATGCTGAGTGATGTGTCAGCATAAAACTTCACAGTATTACCTCCCATAGAGATCACAGTGCTCCCCCTTGACAATGTCTTCATCTGCTTTTCTCTCCAGAAGGACGGCGCCATCTTTGTGTATCTTCCTGGACTGAGATGCCGGCTCAGTGATGACACAATCCATGTAAATCTTGGTGTGTGTGCTGTCCTTGGCTGTGTTCACAAATGTCTGACACAGATCAACCCCCTGCTGCATTCTCTCACCATGTGATTTGCTGCAAAGTTACAATGTTGCAGACTGATCACTGGGGAAGGGGAGACAGATGAAATGCTTTTGAGAGGAGTATTGAGGCAGGGTGTTGTGATATTTTCAGGAAGCTATGTATAGCAGCCTGCCGGCCACACCCGCCAGCCACGATCTTCCTGCATTGCATAGAGAAGCACAGATAGCCCGAGATGACCTAAAATAAAGTATGTATAGAGAACAGAAAAAGCTTTATTTAAAAATGTCATCAGCATGTTGATGAGGGGGGGAGGGGAGGAGCCAGCACAACACAAGAAGATTAAACTTCAGCTTTATATTGTATTAGACTTTTGGGGTAGAATGAAAATATTGACAATACTAATACTGGTTCAGTGTGGGAACTGGAAATGGCCGCCGGCTGTTTTTTCGCAGGGCGCTGAGCTCCGTGTAATACGCTGAATCTTCTCTTCCTGAGCGTTCCTCCCGCCTATCAATGTTTGTATCAGCCAGGGAAAGGTAACAAGGTAGCCGGGGGCGAGATTCATGGCGGCTCCGTATGTCAGAGCGTCACCTGTGAGAAGCGCTGACAGGAGTGCGAGCCGGCGGCACCTGTACCCAGGTGCTCAGCAGTTAAGGCCGATGAGCCTCTCCGCAGCACACCCGGCCTTAGAAGGGGCGACCCGTCCAATGGGATTAACCCCTGCCCGTCGGCTGCGCACGTACATGTCGGCCTGGTTCTGCGTTATTCATTCACACCAAGTCTCGCATCCCCTTCACAATGGGGGGCCCACCGTCATATGATCACCCTGAGGGCCAATTTGGACCCATCGCCCTCTACGAAGGCAAAATATGACTTTTGTTTCTCGGGCCTACTATGGGTACAAATAACGCACACATAGGGGGTATCCCCGTGAATGT
>NW_017306856.1:328175-335178 GCF_000935625.1 Nanorana parkeri | reverse complement strand
GGAAGCCTGCAGATGGGACAGTAGGAGTTGGTGAGCCTGGAGATGGGACAGGAGGGGGTTGGGGAGCCTGGAGATGGGACAGTAGGAGTTGGGCAGCCTGGAGATTGGATAAAGAAGGTTGGGGAGCCTGGAGATGGGACAGTAGGAGTTGGGGAGCCTGGAGATGGGACAGTAGGAGTTGGGGAGCCTGGAGATTGGATAAAGGAGGTTGGGGAGCCTGGAGATGGGATAAAGGAGGTTGGGGAGCCTGGAGATGGGATAAAGGAGGTTGGGGAGCCTGGAGATGGGATAAAGGAGGTTGGGGAGCCTGGAGATGGGATAAAGGAGGTTGGGGAGCCTGGAGATGGGATAAAGGAGGTTGGGGAGCCTGGAGATGGGATAAAGGAGGTTGGGGAGCCTGGAGATGGGATAAAGGAGGTTGGGGAGCCTGGAGATGGGATAAAGGAGGTTGGGGAGCCTGGAGATGGGATAAAGGAGGTTGGGGAGCCTGGAGATGGGATAAAGGAGGTTGGGGAGCCTGGAGATGGGATAAAGGAGGTTGGGGAGCCTGGAGATGGGATAAAGGAGGTTGGGGAGCCTGGAGATGGGATAAAGGAGGTTGGGGAGCCTGGAGATGGGATAAAGGAGGTTGGGGAGCCTGGAGATGGGATAAAGGAGGTTGGGGAGCCTGGAGATGGGATAAAGGAGGTTGGGGAGCCTGGAGATGGGATAAAGGAGGTTGGGGAGCCTGGAGATGGGATAAAGGAGGTTGGGGAGCCTGGAGATGGGATAAAGGAGGTTGGGGAGCCTGGAGATGGGATAAAGGAGGTTGGGGAGCCTGGAGATGGGATAAAGGAGGTTGGGGAGCCTGGAGATGGGATAAAGGAGGTTGGGGAGCCTGGAGATGGGATAAAGGAGGTTGGGGAGCCTGGAGATGGGATAAAGGAGGTTGGGGAGCCTGGAGATGGGATAAAGGAGGTTGGGGAGCCTGGAGATGGGATAAAGGAGGTTGGGGAGCCTGGAGATGGGATAAAGGAGGTTGGGGAGCCTGGAGATGGGATAAAGGAGGTTGGGGAGCCTGGAGATGGGATAAAGGAGGTTGGGGAGCCTGGAGATGGGATAAAGGAGGTTGGGGAGCCTGGAGATGGGATAAAGGAGGTTGGGGAGCCTGGAGATGGGATAAAGGAGGTTGGGGAGCCTGGAGATGGGATAAAGGAGGTTGGGGAGCCTGGAGATGGGATAAAGGAGGTTGGGGAGCCTGGAGATGGGATAAAGGAGGTTGGGGAGCCTGGAGATGGGATAAAGGAGGTTGGGGAGCCTGGGGGTGGGATAAAGGAGGTTGGGGAGCCTGGAGATGGGATAAAGGAGGTTGGGGAGCCTGGAGATGGGATAAAGGAGGTTGGGGAGCCTGGAGATGGGATAAAGGAGGTTGGGGAGCCTGGAGATGGGATAAAGGAGGTTGGGGAGCCTGGAGATGGGATAAAGGAGGTTGGGGAGCCTGGAGATGGGATAAAGGAGGTTGGGGAGTCTGGAGATGGGATAAAGGAGGGTGGGGAGCCTGGAGATGGGATAAAGGAGAATGGGGAGCCTAGAGATGGGATAAAGGAGGTTGGGGAGCCTGGAGATGGGACAGTAGGAGTTGGGGAGCATGGGGGTAGGATAAAGGAAGTTGGGGAGCCTGGAGATGGGATAAAGGAGGTTGGGGAGCCTGGAGATGGGACAGTAGGAGTTGGGGAGCCTGGGGGTAGGATAAAGGAGGTTGGGGAGCCTGGAGATGGGATAAAGGAGGTTGGGGAGCCTGGAGATGGGATAAAGAAGGTTGGGGAGCCTGGAGATGGGATAAAGGAGGTTGGGGAGCCTGGAGATTGGATAAAGGAGGTTGGGGAGCCTGGAGATGGGATAAAGGAGGTTGGGGAGCCTGGAGATGGGATAAAGGAGGTTGGGGAGCCTGGAGATGGGATAAAGGAGGTTGGGGAATATGGTGATGCAGATATAAAAAAACTAAAAATGGCATATTAAAGGTTAAGATTTTGGTGATTTGGGTTTACATGGAGTTTAAATATCGCCACGTGCTACCCGTGTAGTTTACACAACTGTAATCCATACATTCCACATATCTACTGATCCGTCACTATTCTTGTTCTCTGATTTGATGATGATTAACGTCCAGCCCGTATCCTCCTTCTCAGAGCTAATGGTTTCCCTGGACTGGTGACGTCCATGAAATGAATGGAGGGTTCCCGGTGACCGCTGGGCCTTCTCACCCTCATGGGCAGATATCAGGATGTCGGCCTCATGAGTGGTCACTGGTATTAGCTGGCCACCCTCCATCTGGTACCTATGCCAAGACACGTGTCGGGAGCCATATAAACCAAGCAGGATTCTGACACCACCACACATCCTGCTTCTCACCGCTTCTGTATATATATCTACACACGAGGAGCCGAGGGCGACGTATCACTGTCCCAGCTGCCACTGTCACATACCCCCATTTGGCCTGTGGAGGAGTATTAATATGCCGTGATAAATCGGTCCCGTGCCACACTGTCCTATGGGGTGACCCCGCTGTATGATAACCCTTCTACCAGTCCACAATTAATGTCACCCCCTCCAACCTGTCTTTTCCCGTGTGATCTGCGCTTTGTATGGCAACTACCATGTGATGGGTAACTTATAACGTTGTGTTTGCGAAGATCTCACTAAGCATATAGAGACAACGCTGCCGGGTGTCCTAAAGTGGAACTTTAAGCTTCAAATAACTTTTCTGTTCTGAAAACACTATAACCCGAGAGGCGTTGGCAAAGATCACCTGGCCTGTGGTTACCTTTGCATTGTGAGTGTTTCACATCATTAGAGACCTGCAAGTGGTGTTTTATTTTGAGTCTGATGACCTCTAGGTTGGACTGACTGGCTCCTGATATCTCTAATATTTTTGAGCAGGTCGTAGCTTTGCATGGAGTATGAATAGTTGGGTCATCCTCTGATCGGCTACCTCCTGAGGGCACACTCTGCTTGTCTAGACAGGTACTCACACCTTGCCTGTTTTCAGTTTTTATTCTTGAATGGCTGTAAATTCACTTTTCCTGGATGAGCCGTTTTGTCAGCTCTGATGTATTTTTGATGGGAGAATCTTCCAGGGGTCGCAGTCACTGACCTTATCAAGAATGGTTTACCGGCCTTCCACAGTTCTCTTGTTGAGCATCGCTCCACTCGGTTGCCCATATTAGCTGTCATCATTAGATGCGGATGAGTTTAGAATCTGGTCAGGCGGGTTGGGAAGTTGAATTGAGTCATGCAGGCAGAAGAAGGTCAGTTGAGAGATGGTGATCTGGGAAAATGGTCACTGCAGGTAGTGGGGGGTCAGGCAGGTGTATGAGGGGTGATGGAAGAAATAAGAGATGGAAAACCAGGCAGAGGAGTCGGAGATGAGTGATGGGAGTTGGGGAGCCCAAAAATTGGATGATAGGAGTGGAGGTTCCATAGGTGGAGTGATGGGAGTTGGGGAGCCCAAAGATTGGATGATAGGAGTTAGGAGTGGAGGTGCCATAGATGGAGTGATGGGAGTTGGGGAGCCCATGATTAGGTTATAGGAGTTAGGAGTGGAGGTGCCCTAGATGGAGTGATGGGAGTTGTGGAGCCCATGATTAGGTGATAGGAGTTAGGAGTGGAGGTGCCATAGATGGAGTGATGGGAGTTGGGGAGCCCAAAGATTGGATGATAGGAGTTAGGAGTGGAGGTGCCATAGGTGGAGTGATGGGAGTTGGGGAGCCCAAAGATTGGATGATAGGAGTTAGGAGTGGAGGTGCCATAGATGGAGTGATGGGAGTTGGGGAGCCCATGATTTGGTGATAGGAGTTAGGAGTGGAGGTGCCATAGATGGAGTGATGGGAGTTGGGGACCCCATGATTAGGTGATAGGAGTTAGGAGTGGAGGTGCCATAGATGGAGTGATGGGAGTTGGGGAGCCCATGATTAGGTGATAGGAGTTAGGAGTGGAGGTGCCATAGATGGAGTGATGGGAGTTGGGGAGCCCAAAGATTGGATGATAGGAGTTAGGAGTGGAGGTGCCATAGGTGGAGTGATGGGAGTTGGGGAGCCCAAAGATTGGATGATAGGAGTTAGGAGTGGAGGTGCCATAGATGGAGTGATGGGAGTTGGGGACCCCATGATTAGGTGATAGGAGTTAGGAGTGGAGGTGCCATAGATGGAGTGATGGGAGTTGGGGACCCCATGATTAGGTGATAGGAGTTAGGAGTGGAGGTGCCATAGATGGAGTGATGGGAGTTGGGGAGCCCATGATTAGGTGATAGGAGTTAGGAGTGGAGGTGCCATAGATGGAGTGATGGGAGTTGGGGGTATAAGGTGATAAAACATGAGTACTTGTTAGATTGAACACTAGCAGTTGGGGACGCTGGAAATAGGATGCAGGTTAGAGGTTAGAGGATGGAGTGAAGGGAACTGTGGATCTGTAGATAAGGATGGGCTGATTGGGGTTAGAGAGCTCGGGTATGTGGTGATTAAAGGTGAGGGGTTGGGAGATAGGACAGTAGGGGTTTGGGAGCCCGATGTTATAAAGGGAACCGTAGAACCTTGAGATAAGATGGAGGTTGGGGAGCTGCAGAATGGGGTGATGGAAGGGGAGGAGTTGGGGACCTGAACAATGGGAATTAGGGAGCTGTAGATGGTGTGGTTGGAGGATAGGGTGATGGGAACTAGGAAACTGTTAGGGCAGGTTCACACCTATTTCCTGACCAGATCTGGTCCGGAAAATGGTGTGAACCAGCCTCTGTTCCAGTGCATTCCAGGCCAGACAAAATGAGACATGCAGTATTTTTCTGGTCTGGTCTGGTCTGGTCTGGTCTGGAACGGACTGCACTGGTGTAAACACAGGCCAGACATAGCATAGGGATTAGGATGCATTTCGGGTCCGGAAACAATCTGGTCTGGTGTGGAGATGATCTGGTTGTGGTGTGAATGGGCCCTTAATGAAGATGGGAAAATGTTGATGGGAACTAGAGAGCAGTGGATAAAGATGGGATGATTGCGGCCAGGGAGTTAAAGGATGGGGTAATGGAAGGGGAGGAGATGGAATGATGGAAATTAAGTTGATGGTCACTGCCCCATTTGAGAGCTGTAGATGGTGTGTTTGGAAATGGAGGATGGGGTGATGGGAACTAAGAAATTGTCAATGAAGATAAGAAGGTGTTATAAGGAGTGGGTAGTAGGTGGGAAGTTGGGTTGATGGGCATTGCCCCAATGGAAGATAATGTGATGGGAACTGGGAAACTTTAGCTGAAGATAAGAAGGGGTGATAGGAAACAGGTAGTACATGGGAAGTTGGATTGGTGGGGCATCTCCTCATTTGAAGATGGGGTGATGGGAACTGGAAACTTTAGATGACGATAAGAAGGGGTGATAGGAAGCAGGTAATAGATGGGAAGTTGGGTTGATGGGGCATTGCCCCATTGGATGATGGGAACTGGGACACTTTAGATGACGATAAGAAGGGGTGATAGGAAGCAGGTACTAGATGGGAGGTTGGGTTTATGGGGCATTGCCCCATTGGATGATGGGAACTGGGACACTTTAGATGAAGATAAGAAGGGTTGATAGGAAGCAGGTAGTAGATGGGAAGTTGGGTTTCATGGGCATTGCCCCATTGGATGATGGGAACTGGGAAACTTTAGATGAAGATGAGAAGGGTTGATAGGAAGCAGGTAGTAGATAGGAAGTTGGGTTGATGGGGCATTGCCCCATTGGAAGATGGGAACTGGGAAACTTTAGATGACGATAAGAAGGGTTGATAGGAAGCAGGTAGTAGATGGGAAGTTGGGTTTATGGGGCATTGCCCCATTGGAAGATGGGAACTGGGACACTTTAGATGAAGGGGTGATAGGAAGCAGGTAGTAGATGGGAAGTTGGGTTTCATGGGCATTGCCCCATTGGATGATGGGAACTGGGAAACTTTAGATGAAGATAAGAAGGTGTGATAGGAAGCAGGTAGTAGATGGGAAGTTGGTTTTCATGGGCATTGCCCCATTGGAAGATGGGAACTGGGACACTTTAGATGAAGGGGTGATAGGAAGCAGGTAGTAGATGGGAAGTTGGGTTTCATGGGCATTGCCCCATTGGATGATGGGAACTGGGAAACTTTAGATGAAGATGAGAAGGGTTGATAGGAAGCAGGTAGTAGATAGGAAGTTGGGTTTCATGGGCATTGCCTCATCTGAAGATGGTGTGATGGGAACTGGAGCGATGTAGATGTTGTGATGAGATCTGATCCGTCAGAATGGGTTGATTAAAGTTGAGGAGCTGGGTGGAGGACGGGGGTGATAAAAGGAGAGAACATTAGAACTCGTCTCATTGATGGCTTAAGGACTTAAAAAAAACTCTTCATCTGCTGGAACACGTTCTATTGCTTTGGTAGCTTTCATTTCAACATGTGCGCAGCTTTCCCCCCCCTCTTCCCATCCTGATGGTGCTTGCCTTCCACCCTTCTCCGACAGTGCCAGCTATCTTTTTTTAACCCTTTCCATTATTCTTCGACTAAATCTGAGTCTGCGACGTCCCCCCGCAGCGCCAGGAGGTTCTCGCTTTATACTCTTCAGGTATTAAAAACGATAATATATAAAGCCAGAACAAGCTCCGCCTTTTGCGTCAGGGAGCCGGGGGAATGAGCGTTTGATATTTAACAATTATTCCCGAGTCGTGTCCCGGCTTGTGTGAGGCTTCCGCTGATTAAAGTTGCCGTACTCATAAAGATTATTCACAGTCACGGCTGTCTGGGATGTCCCTGATAACGGCGTCTGTCACCCTTCGTCCGCAGAGCTCGCACTTTGCGTCGTCCTTTTTTGGGAGAGGGAGATATTTGTGGGTGAAATAAAAATAAAGCTGCTGCTGTATTTTTTCTCTGCCAACTTTTTGCTGTCTAAGAATAATTCACGGTCATGGCTGCCTGGGTGAGAACGGCATCTGTCGCCTCCTCGCCTGCAGAGCTCGCACTCTACATCCTCCTTGTCGGGGGG
>NW_017306856.1:325816-328049 GCF_000935625.1 Nanorana parkeri | reverse complement strand
CCCAGTCCCCGCCCTCACTCCCCGCCTTGGGGGGGGGGGGGGGAGGGTGACATTTGAGTATGACACACGATCACAGCTGCTGTGGTATAATTTCTCTGCCACCTTCGTGTTGTCTAGGAATATATGGATATATATATATCTGGTCATATGACAGAGCTGTCATGTTAACTAATTGTGGTGACATGACCCGCGGCGGTGAAGGACGCCCGCTGAGGGCTCTGGGCAGCTGCTGAGTTTTTGGGCTTTCTTAGGAAGTGGCCGGTTTATTTTAAACTCCCTCGTGCCGGGCTTCCCCCATTGCCACCCCTGCCGGGCGAGTGCTCTAGTCTCAACTACACACAGACAAGATTTCAAAGCTGTAATGGCAGAACTATATCTAGAGCACACCATGGAACTCCTATGGGGCCCAAAGTTGTCTGGCTGCAATGTGATCTATACAGGCAGCAATAGCTCGGGGCAAAAGCTGAACATGTACATAGTGTCTTTTCCTCTATAGATTCTCCATGTAAGTGATTTATTTTCTGTGTCACGGGGGGGATGGGCTGTAAGCTGGTCATTACAAAGGTGGAGGGGGCCCCTTAATAGTTTTGCTATGGGGGGCCCTTCTTGCATAGTTGTGACCATGGACGGCTGATAGGATGGGTCATTTGCCTGTTGGACCTGTTTGGTGTTCATTTGCTGGTAACAGGGGAGAGGGGCTGTGAGCTGGTCATTACAAAGGTGGAGGGGGCCCCTTAATGGATTTGCTATGGGGGGCCCTTCTTGAATAGTTGTGACCATGGAAAGCTGATGGGATGGGTCATTTGCCTGTTGGACCTGTTTGGTGTTCATTCGCTGGTAACAGGTGGGATGGGCTGTGAGCTGGTCATTACAAAGGTGGAGGGGGCCCCTTAATGGATTTGCTATGGGGGGCCCTTCTTGAATAGTTGTGACCCTGGAAAGCTGATAGGATGGGTTATTTGCCTGTTGGACCTGTTTGGTGTTCATTCACTGGTAACAGTCTTTAAATATGTCCACTCAGAGTGATAATTATAGGTGGGGTTGACTTGGTGAGATCCACGCCATACTTGCAAGCTTTGTTCCCACCCTCCAGAGGTTTTTTTTTTTCTCTTTGGTCCCGCCCCCCCTCGGTGTATTTGAGCTCCTCTTGTTCTGTTCTCCATAGTATGAAAATTTGGATGGTGGAACCCCCCCAAAGAATTTGGATGGATGGGATAGCGGAACCCCCCTAAGAATAGCTGCGGATGGTAGTGGTGGGGCTGGGGACCAGAGCAGAGACCTCACTAATAAAGTCCCTGAGATAAGAAACTGCCAGGGGGGTTAAAATCTTCAGCAGCCACCAGACATCTGTTTTGGGTGGAGGAACCTCTTAAAAAATGAGAGAGAACTGACAGGGGGTGATGGAGGCAACAGAAAAAAATACAGATGTCATAAGAAATAAATCTTCCATGCTAAATAACTGCATGCTGTAGACATTCATAAATGAGAATGATCTGACTCCTCCCACTGTCTCTTAAAGGTATAACTACAATTTTTTCCCCTCGTGTGTTGTGTCCCTCGCTCCCTAAATGTTGTACGATAGAAATCTGAACATCGATTGGATGTGCCGCTGACCATGGCGGATGTTGCCTGGTGTATGGTGTTGCTGCAAACCATCGATGAATCGCTGGTGGATGACGGACACGTTTTCTAATCTTCAGTGTCTGCGGTCACTCTGCCAACACCCAACCCACCAGTCTCGGTTTGAATGGTCTATCGTCGGGCTGATGACTGTCGTTTTAACCCACATGTGGCCGATGCATGCGTCGCCTGTATAGACATGCACGCTCGGCCGACAAGCGTTACGTAGACGTTCCTCCCGGTCACCTTTTACACAATTGCTAACTTGTATCGAGTTTCCTGTTATTGTAATGAGTTCTTTTACTTCTCGTAAATGTGACACCGCCACACGGGGTGTAAAACTGCTCAGTAATGTTTAACCCGGGCGAGATCGAAGATTGAGGACCGAGTTGTGTGCCCGTTGTTGGTAGAGGAACGGGCAGAAGGTGAAGCCCCCTCCCTCCCATAGCTGGGTGTGTCCGGCTCTCGCTCTGTGCTGTGTCTCTGAGCTCTCTGCTGTCTCTCTGAGCTCTGTGCAGTCTCTCTGAGCTCTCTGCTGTCTCTCTTCTCTGTCCAGTCTCTCTGACACCCTGGAGGTGGAGTCCTCTCCAAAGGCAGCTGAGGAGTGGGGGGG
>NW_017306856.1:313883-325718 GCF_000935625.1 Nanorana parkeri | reverse complement strand
CGCTGGCGGTGGAGTCCCCTCAAAAGTCAGCTGAGGGGGGGGGGGGGGACTCGGGAGGAGGAAAAAACTTTTCTTGCTGCTCATTTTAAGGCTCTGCAGAGATTATTGTAGAGCGGAGCTGCTGCTTCTCCCTGTCGCACGGCCATTCAGGGGGATCAGATTCCTTTTTTTTTTATACAGGCGGCTCCAGGAATTTCCAGCTTTTTATTTATTGCTCAGGATTGTTTCGTTTTACGTTTCTTTTTTGGGGGTTTTTACCTTTTTTTCGTTGCTGCTGGAGTTTTTTCAAGCTGCACTTTTGCGCTGAGCCTTTTTTGCCAAGATGGTGGCCGGGATGCTGATGCCGCGGGACCGCCTGCGGGCGATCTACGAAATCTTTTTCAGAGATGGTGTCATGGTGGCGACGAACGACGAGAGGCCTCAGAGCCGCCACGCTGAGGTGCCCGGCGTCACCAACTTGCAGGTGACCAAAGCCATGGGCTCGCTAAAGTCACGTGGGCTCGTCCGGGAGACTTTTGTATGGCGGCATTGCTACTGGTACCTCACCAACGAGGGCATCGCTTACCTTCGCCAGTACCTGCATCTGCCTCCTGAGATTGTGCCGGCATCTCTCCAGAGAGTGAGGCGTCCTGTGCCTTCCGTGGGTGCACCCAGGAGGACACCTGCTGACAACGTGCAGTCCGTCCGAGGACCTACATCCTACGTCCCAAAGCCCCAGGGCGACACGGAGAGGCAAGAGTATCGGCGAAGAGAGCAGACTGCGACCCAGAGAGAACAGAACAGCACGCATGGCTCCTCCACTCCCCACGTGGTTGACAACAGCTGGCAGGAAGGTGGGTGGCAGAGATTTGCGGACAGGGATGAGCAGAAGGGGGGAACAAGTTACCCTAGTCATGCTTTTCATGTCCCGAATGGTGGAGAGAAGTGGGGTAGCAGCCGGGAAAGTCAGAAGTGGGATGAGGGTAGGAAGAGATCTGTAGAGGGGACAGCCTTAGAGAGCACAGAGCGGAAAACGGTCATAGAGATCACACAGAGGAGGACAGCTGAGAAGAGGCTGGCAGAGACTCAAGGGCTCAGGAAGCAGGAGGTTACAAGCAGACAGGCAGGGAGAGCACATGCTGACTTTCTGACAGCTTTGAGTCCCGTCACCTCCATTCATGAGAGACAGGAGGAAAGGAGGGAGGGGAATCAAGCAAGGGAGACTGAGATCGTTATAAATAGCGTCACCTCAACCTCACAAGTACATTATGCAGGAAAGAAACCCTGGGCCAAACTGGTACAAACACAGGAGGAGGTTGGAAACCTAGTAGTAGAAAAATCAGTTGAGCGCCATGTAGTCCCCTCAATGTCGGTGACTTCAGTCACCACTCATAAAACACTACAGACCATCACCCACGTGCAAGGGGAAAACATGGAGGTCAAAGAGGCGTCAGATGTGCAAAAGGTATTATTTGAGCAGAAGCCCAAGCAGGAGAAGGGCCAATCAAAAATACAAAAGGAAAAGGAGAAGCAAACCAGCACAGAAGTAGTGGAGGCCGTGCAGGCCTCAAGCATAGCGGCCTCTCATGTAGAGTCAGTTAAAGTAGAAACTATGCAAGAAAATTATTTTCAAAAGAAGGACCATATCGATGTACAGGTAACTGAACCTCGGGTAGCTACAAACCCAGAGGCTGCAGAGTCACAGGGTCAAGGGAGTAAGCGAAAAAACAAAAAGAAAAAAGAGAGAGAAGAGATTTCTGAAATTCCAAGTCCAGTAACTTTAACAGTCACACTTCCAATTACTGAGGCAAAAGGAGGCATCCAGTTAGAAGAGGTTAAAGGTCAGGAGGAACAGAAGGAGGCCCAGGAAAAATTATCAGAAAGACAGAAAAAGCAAAGTCCTGAATCAAATATTCAACCCAAGAGTGAGGTTAAGAAGGAAGAGCCCAAGCCCAAGAGTGAGGCTAAGAAGGAAGAGCCCAAGCCCAAGAGTGAGCCCAAGAAGGAAGAGCCCAAGCCCCAAAGTGAGGCCAAGAAGGAAGAGCCCAAGCCCAAGAGTGAGGCCAAGCAGGAAGAGCCCATGCTCAAGAGTGAGGTTAAGAAGGAAGAGCCCATGCTCAAGAGTGAGGTTAAGAAGGAAGAGCCCATGCTCAAGAGTGAGGTTAAGAAGGAAGAGCCCATGCTCAAGAGTGAGGTTAAGAAGGAAGAGCCCATGCTCAAGAGTGAGGTTAAGAAGGAAGAGCCCATGCTCAAGAGTGAGGTTAAGAAGGAAGAGCCCATGCTCAAGAGTGAGGTTAAGAAGGAAGAGCCCATGCTCAAGAGTGAGGTTAAGAAGGAAGAGCCCATGCTCAAGAGTGAGGTTAAGAAGGAAGAGCCCATGCTCAAGAGTGAGGTTAAGAAGGAAGAGCCCATGCTCAAGAGTGAGGTTAAGAAGGAAGAGCCCATGCTCAAGAGTGAGGTTAAGAAGGAAGAGCCCATGCTCAAGAGTGAGGTTAAGAAGGAAGAGCCCATGCTCAAGAGTGAGGTTAAGAAGGAAGAGCCCATGCTCAAGAGTGAGGTTAAGAAGGAAGAGCCCATGCTCAAGAGTGAGGTTAAGAAGGAAGAGCCCATGCTCAAGAGTGAGGTTAAGAAGGAAGAGCCCATGCTCAAGAGTGAGGTTAAGAAGGAAGAGCCCATGCTCAAGAGTGAGGTTAAGAAGGAAGAGCCCATGCTCAAGAGTGAGGTTAAGAAGGAAGAGCCCATGCTCAAGAGTGAGGTTAAGAAGGAAGAGCCCATGCTCAAGAGTGAGGCTAAGCAGGAAGAGCCCAAGCCCAAGAGTGAGGCCAAGCAGGAAGAGCCCAAGACCAAGAGTGAGGCCAAGCAGGAAGAGCCCATGCTCAAGAGTGAGGTTAAGAAGGAAGAGCCCATGCTCAAGAGTGAGGCTAAGCAGGAAGAGCCCAAGCCCAAGAGTGATGCTAAGAAGGAAGAGCCCAAGCCCAAGACTGAGGTTAAGAAGGAAGAGCCCAAGCCCAAGAGTGAGGCTAAGCAGGAAGAGCCAGAGCCCAAGAGTGAGGCTAAGCAGGAAGAGCCCAAGAACAAGAGTGAGGTTAAGCAGGAAGAGCCCAAGCCCAAGAGTGAGGCTAAGCAGGAAGAGCCCAAGCCCAAGAGTGAGGCTAAGCAGGAAGAGCCCAAGAGTGAGGCTAAGCAGGAAGAGCCCAAGAACAAGAGTGAGGTTAAGCAGGAAGAGCCCAAGCCCAAGAGTGAGGTTAAGCAGGAAGAGCCCAAGCCCAAGAGTGAGGCTAAGCAGGAAGAGCCCAAGCCCAAGAGTGAGGCTAAGCAGGAAGAGCCCAAGGCTAAGCAGGAAGAGCCCAAGCGTGATGCTAAGCAGAAAGAGCCCAAGACTGAGGTTAAGCAGAAAGAGCCCAAGCCCAAGAGTGAGGTTAAGAAGGAAGAGCCCAAGCCCAAGAGTGAGGTTAAGAAGGAAGAGCCCAAGCCCAAGAGTGAGGTTAAGAAGGAAGAGCCCAAGCCCAAACCTGAGGTTAAGAAGGAAGACTCCAAGCCCAAGAGTGAGGATAAGAAAGAAGGCCCCAAACCCAAAAAAGAGCAGGAAGCTGAGGTGGCCCAGGCCTCAACTGAAGTGACTGTGATTAGTGAACCCCTAATAACCAAACAGCAGAAAATAAAGGAAATTACACAAACCGTTCGGGAGGAAACCATTGTACAGGTGACACTTAGTCAAACAAGCTTGAGTGTAGTCACCAGCAAGACAGAGCAGCAACTAGAGATACAACAGGGCAAAAAGGAGAGCAAAGCTTGGAAACAGAAAGATGCTGTTGAAGAGATGGTTGAAAAGTCTTTCACCAGCAAAGGAGGGTATCTGCAAGAAACCATTCAGTCTAGTGTAGAACAGGCAGTTGGTCAGGAAATTGGGTCTAAGGAGGCTTCCCTCCAACCTAGCATAGACCAGAAAATTGTACAAGAGAAGAGTAAAAAGGGGTCCAAGAGAAAGGGTGACAAGTCCAGGGAGGAGGCTGTAGAATCCACAAAATTAGATGAGTTGGAGGTCTCTGCTACCAAACCAGCAAAGAAAGAGAAGGAGGAGCTTATCCTCCAACCTAGTGTAGACCAGAAAATTTGGCAGGAGAAGAGCAAAAAGGGGTCCAAGAGAAAGGGTGACAAGGCCAAGGAGGAGGCTGTGGAATCCGCAAAATTATATGAGTTGGTGGTCTCTGCTACCAAACCAGCAAAGAAAGAGAGGGAGGAAGTTATCCTCCAACCTAGTGTAGACCAGAAAATTTGGCAGGAGAAGAGCAAAAAGGGGTCCAAGAATATGGGTAACAAGGCCAAGGAGGCAGGTGTAGAATCAGCAAAAATGGAAGGCCCAGAAATCTCTGCCACCCAGCCATCAAATGAGGAGGGTACCCACGAAAAAGATCAGAGCAAAGCTGAACCAAAATGTGAAATTCAACAAAAGCAAATAAGGACAATAATACTAGATGATTTCACTGTAGATCAAAGTGTTGGCTCTCCAATCACTAAGGTCAAGCAGGAGAAAGGTTCAGAGATCCTCCATTCTCTGGAACCTAAACAGGAGGGAGAAGAAGCAAAACTGGAAGCAACCAATAAAAAGTCCACTTCTGAAATCAAGAAAATGGATGACCTGGAAGTGTCTTTAGCTACTGCTTCCCAGAAACCTCCAGTGGCTAAAGAAGAAAAAGTGGTCTTTATTTCAGAAACTCAGACTATGACACAACAAAGGTCCATCACGACAAAGAAAGTCTTACATATCCAGAGTCATCTCCAAAGTGTGTCTGTTTCATTTACTTTACCTCATCATAACGCACAAGATTCCCATCCAGAGGAAGATACCCGGGAGACACTGGCAGCTACAGGTGCGGGCATCTGTGTTCCAGAAACTGAGCCATTACCAGGGACCAAGGAACCGACATCCGAACCGGACATGTCAGACCAGACAGACAGAGGACAAGACCCTCAAACTGTATTAGATCCTTCAAAAACAGCTCTGCTTACTCTAAATCTTTCCAAATCCAAAGATGATGTTCTCAAAGCCTTGTCAGAAACCAAGACCAAAGACGAGGTTCTCCAAGCTGCATCAGGGACCGTTCCTATCCAGAACCCACCTGAGCGCAAAGATGAGGTCCTCCAAGTGGTGTCAGAAACTGTTTCTTCTCAGAATCCACCTGAATCCAAGAAAGAGGTTCTACGAGTGGTATCAGAAACTGTTGTCCTTACCCGGAAAGCACCAGAAGTTAAGAAGGAGGTCCTCCATGCTGTGTCAGAGTCTGCCATCATTACCCAGAATCCTCCAGAAGCCAAAGAGGAGGTCCTTCATACTGTGTCAAAAACTGTTGTTCTTACCCAGAATCTTCCACAAACTAAAGATGGTAAAGAGACTGTCCATGTAAAGTCCAAGACAGGAAGTCAGGCTAAGGTTGCCGAGAAGACCACAGAGGAGGTGCCGAATCCAGAAGCTTCTCCTGAGGAAGGTATGTACAGATATCACACACTGTAAATTATAGTTCCCTGTCATGCTGGTCCTTCGCTGTCTTCTGTCTTTATACGCCAAGTGTGATAGGTCAATAGGTGTGTGGTGGGTCCAGTCAGCTGATCATTGAAGGTACCGCTCATCGGAGTGACTGCTCCTCCCAAAGGTATTATTTTAGTGATTTGGTGGATGTTGGTTATGAAGTGAGCGCGTTTCTCCCCCGAGACGTAAATCGCTACTTTTGGACGGGTTGACCATCATACGTCTTAGCAGTCGTCATAGCTGTCCGCATCTCGGTGACTGTGGAATTGTGGCCATGGTCAGTCACTGGTCATTGTGGTCAGATGACATGATGGCGTCTACAACAGACGAAGAAGAACTCTATGATTAGGAGAGGGGATGAGCGCGGTTGGTGTTACCACTCGTCCTATGATCCGCCATCTTCATTGGGCCTATGCCAGTCTTGTCCTCCTCCAGCTGCCTCGTGGATTCTCTGTCCATGCAAACCCCCCCTGTAGATATTTGGGTGGAGTTCCGGCCCGACTGTCTGGAGCGTCTGAACCAGGAAGTGATTCCCATGGGCCATTTCTAGTGGTACTTTGCAGAATCCGAGCGCCGAGATGGGTCATGATCATCCTCTGAACCCTTCCCTTGAGACCTCCTCCAATGATGGCTTTAGATTATATGTCCCACTAGGCTTCCCAGATGGAAGTCTTCTCCGCAGGACAGATTGTAATCTACATACTGAATGTATAACCGCCTGAAATGTCTCGTCTGCCTCCTCGGCCGAAATCAGGCTGACAGTGGGAGGATCTACCAGGATCTGTTGCACTGCACATTGCTTTTGTACTAACATATTTCAGGCACTGGGAGCAGATGGGGTGGGCGTTGAGGCAGCATAGAGCAGAGCACAGGAAAGGCCTTTTAGCAGTGTGATGATTCTTCAATCATACTCCAGTGAGAAGGGAGAGCACCGGGGTGCGGGTTCTGAAAAATGTTGTCACCCTCTGGCTATATACTGTGGCAGGGAGTGTGAGTATATAAGGGGCCCCTGGGATCTGCGTCCACCAGGCCCGGAAAGCCATGTGACGGAGAGCGAATTGGCGGGGCTCCAAACATTACTCGCTGCTCAAGTATGAGACCGCCGCTCAGCGCCTGGCATGTGGGCTGACACCGTGGATCTCGCTGGGTGATAGGAAGATGTGTCCATGGGCAGGAATGAGTCACCGGCATGCCGGGTACCAGCCTACAGAGGGGCACGGTTGGGGTTAATCCGCTTTTCCCCTCTGTAGGCTTGCACCCGCCAGCAGGACATGAGCAGGATTCAGTATGGCACAGGGCAGCTGAGGAACTACAAATCCCAGCAATCCTCTAAGGGACTGTAAATTCCCAGCATGCCCTCCAGTACTAGACAGATCCGTTGTGTATTGCTCTGCTCTTGACTCGTACCCCGAGGGCCCGCAATCCTGGTATGCCCCTGTTGTGGGTGAGCTGTGCCCTGCTGGCCCTCCGCCTCGCTCCTGCAGGTGTCTGACATTCCTCATGTGCGGAGCTGTGTGAATCTGCATTACCGAGGAATGTGCCGCTCCCGCATGCCAGGGTGACCTCGGGCCCCTGAGCCATCTACTTACCTGGCACTGGCATGAGGCCCTCTGGCTGGAGAGGAAATCAATGTCCCAGAATAGCCAGCAGCAGCTGAATTCCAGCTGTGGAACTGGCTGAAGAACTACAAGTCCCAGCATAGGCATTGATGGCTGAACACCAGCTGAGGAACTATAAGTCCCAGTGTGCTGCCTAACTGAAGAAATACAATCCCAGAATGCACTGGTGGCTGAAAGGTGAACTACAAGTCTCAGCATAGGCTGTAACAAATGAATACTGGGGGAGGGAACTACAAGTCTCAGCATAGGCTGTAACAAATGAACACTGGCGGGGGAGAACTACAAGTCCTAGCATAGCCGGTGACAGCCGAACACTGGCGGGGGGGAACTACAAGTCCTAGCATAGCCGGTGACAGCTGAACACTGGCTGGGGAACTACAAATCCTAGCATAGCCGGTGACAGCTGAGCACTGGCGGGGGGAACTACAAGCTCCAGCATAGCCGGTGACAGCTGAGCACTGGCGGTGGGAACTACAAGTGCTAGCATAGCCGGTGACAGCTGAGCACTGGCGGGGGGAACTACAAGTCCTAGCATAGCCGGTGGCAGCCGAACACTGGCGGGGGAACTGCGGGGGGAACTACAAGTCCTAGTATAGCCGGTGACAGCTGAACACTGGCTGGGGAACTACAAGCTCCAGCCTAGCCGGTGACAGCTGAGCACTGGCGGGAGAACTTCAGTTGGCACGCTGAGACTTGTGGTTCCTCAGTGTCTGGGAGGCTCCTTGTATTCCTCTGCTGGCTGGCAGGTGGGGACATCCTCGGTGGTGACTATATATAAGGTGATCTGCTGTTTGTATACAGCGGAGGCCGCTGATTGGTGGGCTCTCTACCAAGTGATGAGCTCAGCGAGGCACAAGGCACCATGGGGACCGGGCCTCCAGTCTCGGGTATCGCGCTGTACATTGAGGAGCCGCATTCCCGGGACTTGGCTCAGGTTTCCCAGATGACAGCAGGCTGTGAGTGACAGGTGCTCTTTAGCTGTGACCTTTCTGTGTGTGGACTGCGTGGAGGTCCGGTGTCACCTCGCGGGTGGGATATTGAGTTGCGTTCAAACCGCGTCAAAGTTTACACTTCCCGAGGTATAGATATGTACGTTCGCCAAGTGTCAGAGAATCCGACTGCCAGGGGCCCGGACCATCCAGGGGGCCCCACACCATCCACTTACTTCTCTCATGTATCCCCAGCCTCTTTACATTTATTGGCTGCTCGATTCCCCACCCCCTGGGAGCCTTTTCCAGATCTCTACTACTCCTTTACTGTAATGAGAACCTATATGTGAGAAGAGGGGCGGGATTATCCCCAGCTTCTGTACATTTATTGGCTGCTCAGTTTCCCTGCCCCGCTCCCTAGGAGCCCATTTGCGGTCCCTACTACTCCTTTATTGTAATGATGTGTGAGAAGAGAGGCGGGATTATCCGCATCCTCTACATCTATTGACTGCTTGATTCCCTACCACACCCCATGGGAGCTCCTTCCGACTCTCTTCTACACATTTAGTGAACTTGAACCTTTCTTCTACATAGGTCATATAGCGCAACGTATTCTGACGTGACGAAAGAGCGATACGCCATCTCCACCACCAATCAGACTCGCACCTGTCTGGGGGGTTGGATGTGATTTGGTGACTTCCTCAGATCCAGGAAGCTGACCCTCCCAGTACACGTGTGAGGAGCTCTCTGGAATCTGGAGTTTTTCATAGATCCTTCTGACTTTAGCGCGGTTGCAGCACCTACCTAACATTAGCCGTTCACCTGTTTCCCGCAATTGCTTCTTCAGGACCAGTATAGTGCAAGCACAGGGCTACACTCCCTCCTCTGAGACCTATAACTGCTTGTTGATGACATTCATTTCACCGAGCTGCAGCTGAGCCGCTCAGCAGCGCAGAGATCTCAGTGCCAGGGAAGCCCCGGGCAGCATTGCAAAATCACATTATCCTAAAAGTATCTAAAACTGCCGCTTCCGGGCTCCATCCAGGGTGTACAGCACTCTGCTGGCTCCTCCCACCAGCCATGATCTGCCTGCATTGCACAGAGGCCCAGTGATGACCTCACTAGGTCCAAAATTGGAATGAATTAGCATGCTGAGGGGGGAGGAGCCAGGAAAGGCAAAATATAAGTAGATTTAACTTTTAAAGGTCTAAAGTACCTTTTAAAAAGCCCAAACTTCCCCTTCAAGAGCAGCTTGTATCAATTTATATGCCAGGGTTGGGTGAGCGGTGATTGGAGCTCCTCAGACCAGCCTAGATCAGCAGAACAGTGTCCCTGGTAAGAAGGTGTAGCAGTCTGGGTCGTCTCTCTTCCCCCCACCGTGTCCCTGGTAGGAAGGTGCAGCAGTCTGGGTCGTCTCTCTTCCCCCCACCGTGTCCCTGGTAGGAAGGTGTAGCAGTCCGGGTCGTCTCTCTTCCTCCCACCGTGTCCCTGGTAGGAAGGTGTAGCAGTCCAGGTCGTCTCTCTTCCCCCCACCGTGTCACTGGTAGGAAGGTGTAGCAGTCCGGGTCGTTTCTCTTCCCCCCACCGTGTGCCTGGTAAGAAGGTGTAGCAGTCCGGGTCGTCTCTCTTCCCCCCACCGTGTCCCTGGTAAGAAGGTGTAGCAGTCTGGGTCGTCTCTCTTCCCCCCACGTGTCCCTGGTAGGAAGGTGTAGCAGTCCGGGTCGTCTCTCTTCCCCCCACCGTGTCCCTGGTAAGAAGGGGTAGCAGTCCGGGTCGTCTCTCTCCCCCCCACGTGTCCCTGGTAGGAAGGTGTAGCAGTCCGGGTCGTCTCTCTTCCCACCACCGTGTCCCTGGTAGGAAGGTGTAGCAGTCCGGGTCGTCTCTCTTCCCCCCACGTGTCCCTGGTAGGAAGGTGTAGCAGTCCGGGTCGTCTCTCTTCCCCCCCACGTGTCCCTGGTAAGAAGGTGTAGCAATTTTAGGTCATCTCTCTCCCTGCCCCCACCGTGTCCCTGGTAAGAAGGTCTAGCAGCCTGGGTCGTCTCTCTGCTCCTATACAATGCTGTATAGGTCTGCTGTGCGTCTGGAAGTCTCGTAGCCCATATAGGGATGTGTAGGGTGAGCTGTGGGAGCAGGCAGCATGCCCAGGACGTGCTCAGACAGCAGCCTGCAGCAGAAGGAGGTGGAGGCTGTACAGGGTGGAGGACTCTGTGCCCTACTTCCATCCCTCACACCTCAATGTGTCCGCAGCACCCCCATCAGCACCACTGCTGCCCAAGAGCTGACACTCTACCCCCATGGAGCAGGACAGCTGGTCTTATATCGACGACCTGATCCTTCAGGGCCAAGGTAAGCGGCTGCATCGTATACATGTACAGGGATCCCAGAAGGAGCCCAGATGACGGCGGTGGGTACGTGCACGGAGGAGCGCGACGGAGTTCAATGATCCTGCCAATGATATCCGTCACTCATCGATTAGGGATGGAGCCAAAACTGGGAGCAGGTTAACCCCTCGGGGTCACATGTGTCATTAATGTCGCCTCTGTAAATGGGACGATACAGTCGCTACGAGCGGTCGTGTTTACAAACTTTATTAACTTTATACTTCTATTAGGCTGAGGGGAGAGTTTTAGGTACGTCCTCGTAATACATATTTTGGGTAAATCTAAAGAGATTGTAGAAAGATCGTATCATGTATAGCCAGCTCTCCTCTCCTATACCACCTACATGCCCCGGTAGAATTTGCCCCATTTCTAGTGACATACTCCCTGCCTTCTTACGCCCCGGGCTTCTCTCCCTTCCTATACTGCCTGCATGCCCCAGTAGAATTTGCCCCATTCCCAGTTACATACTCCTGCCCTCCTATGCCCCAGGCTTCTCTCCCTTCCTATACTGCCTGCATGCCCCAGTAGAATTTGCCCCATTCCCAGTTACATACTCCTGCCCTCCTATGCCCCGGGCTCCTCTCCCTTCCTATACTGCCTACATGCCCAGGTAGAATTTGCCCCATTCCTATTTACTTACCCCTGCCCTCCTATGCCCCAGGCTCCTCTCCCTTCCTATACTGTCTGCATGCACCTCTAGAATTTGCCCCATTCCTATTTACTTACCCCTGCCCTCCTATGCCCCGGGCTCCTCTCCCTTCCTATACTGTCTGCATGCACCTCCTAGAATTTGCCCAGCTCCCGGTCACATATCCCCTGACATTCTACCCACCCCGGGCTCCTCTCCCCTCCTGTGCCGCTTATATACCCCTTTAGAACTTGCCCCGTCCCCAGTTACATACCCCCTGCCCTCCTATGCCGCGGGCTCCTTTCTTCCTATAATGCCAACATGCCTTACTAGAATTTGCCCCATTTTGAGTCAGATACCACCTGCACTGCTTCTTTAAGCCCCTCTCCCTTCCTATACCGCTGATATACCCCTTTAGAATTTGCCTCATTCCCAGTGACATACCCCGTGCCTTCCAATCCCCCCAGGCTCCTATTTCCCCCTTTAATGCCCACATGCCTTACTAGAATTTGCCCTGTATCTAGTTAGATACCCCCTGCCCTCCTTCTTCCCGGGCTCCTCTCCCTTCCTATAATACCCACATGCCTCACTCGAATTTGCCCCGTTTCCAGTCAGATACCCCTTGCCCTCCTGGACTCCTCTCCCTTCCTATTTTGCCTACATACCCCAGTAAAATGTGTCCCATTCCCAGTTGGCTACCCTCTGCCCTCCTTTCCCCAGGCTCCTCCCCCCTCCTGTGCTGCCCACATAGCCCACTAGATTTTGCCCCATT
>NW_017306856.1:312250-312532 GCF_000935625.1 Nanorana parkeri | reverse complement strand
TAGATGGAGGGGTCAGAGAGGAATTTGGGGGTTCTTAATCAGTAATGGATATTGATTGGGGGTGTGTGTCTGTGCCGGTCCCATTTGGGTAGTGACGCAGGAGATGGGGATGATCTCCATGGCAGGGATGGAGATGACCTGCGTTGAGGAGCGGAGGATGGCTGGTGGATGAATCTGCAGTTTTCTTTAAAAAATGCAGCAAGACGTCTATATTTACCATTGCCAAACCATTCAAATGTCCCAGCGCCCCCCTCCCCCCTATAGCTATCTCCCTGCTACTTC
>NW_017306856.1:310009-311961 GCF_000935625.1 Nanorana parkeri | reverse complement strand
TTACCAGAACTGAGACTGATGATGTGATTAGGGTTATGTAGGGTTGTGATGAGGGTTCGCGCTAAGACCGGATAGGGATCTGAGTTAATTTTTAATCTTCGCAGAATTGAAAACAAACAAACAAACCTGCATTTCCCTTTCCGTAATGCAGAAGTTCCTGTGTCACACCTTTCCTCAGAATCTGCTGCCTCTATTACAGGTGGAGCACCGCCCTCCATTCCGCTGTCAATCGATCTGTAATCAGAGGAGGGAGGCGGTTATGTGGAAGGGCTGCGACTGATCGGGAGTCTCATGTTCTGATATCCCGCGGTGTTCCCTCACCGTGTATGCGTCTTCTTCTCCACCAATGTGATACATAGCGGCACGGGTGGGGGGAGCTCACTAGACGGCCTATGTTACCGATATATGATATAATACATACTGTCAGGGTGTACCGAGGTGCACGGCTCACTTCACACCAGAGCAATCCCTACTAATTCCTCTGTGACCCTCCCCCCCTCCATTGGTGTCTTCTATTGGTGACCCCCATTGATATCCTACATTTGTGAACCCCATTGGTGGTGTCCATTGGTGAACCCCATTGGTGGTGCCTATTGGTGAACCCCATTGGTGGTGTCCATCGGTGAACCCCATTGGTGGTGTCCATCGGTGAACCCCATTGGTGGTGTCCATCGGTGAACTCCATTGGTGTCCTCCATTGGTGAACCCCATTGGTTGTTTCCATTGGTGAACCCCATTGGTGGTGTCCATTGGTGAACCCCATTGGTGGTGTCCATCGGTGAACCCCATTGGTGGTGTCCATCGGTGAACCCCATTGGTGGTGTCCATCGGTGAACCCCATTGGTGGTGTCCATTGGTGAACACCATTGGTGACCCTCATTGGTGTTCTTCAATGGTGACCCCTCCATTGGTGGTTTCCATTAGTGGCCCAGGACTTAGACATTGCTTGTGATTGGCTCTAGTTAGGAATATCTGCCCCCATTGGCCTTCAGCCCCTAGACATGCCTTGTGATTAGCTTCCAGTCAGGAATATCTGCCCCCAGAGACCTCCAGCTCTTGGACCTGGCCTCTGATTGGCTCTAGTTGGTGATATGTGCTGCCAAGGACCCTCCAGACCTTAGACCTGGCTTGTGATTGGCTCTAGTCAGGAATATCTGCCCCCAAGGACCTCCAACCCTTAGACCTGGCTTGTGATTGGTTCTAGTCAGGAATATCTGCCCCCAAGGACCTCCAAACCTTAGACCTGGCCTGTGATTGGCTCTAGTTGGGGATATCTGCCACCGAGGACCCTCCAACCCTTAGACATGGCTTGTGATTGGCTCACGTTAGTGAAATCTGCCCCCGAGGACCTTCAACTCTTCGACATAGCTCATCATTCGCTCTAGTTGGGGATCCCAGGGGACCTGCAGCCCTGAAGGTGGCCCTACATTATACAACCTGATTGTACAATCTCTTTACAAACCCCTTTTAGTTTTATGGGAACAATGTAATATGAGGACGACCCTAAAAAATACACCCCCTGTATCCGCTCAGGTCGGCCCCTTGCACTGCAGTCGGTGGCGGATCTGAAGGAGATTGTACAATCAGACTGTAATGTGTGTGGTCAGTTCAGACCTAGTCCTGCTGAGACAGATCTGGCCGTGTTTCTGGGGATTGTGCGCCGTGGATTGTGCGCTGTTTGGTGCCCTGCATAAGTCGTAGCTTTTTCATATGTGAATATCACAGTCGAGACTGTTTTCAGTGGGGGGGGGCCAGTGGCCCCTATCATATTTTTGGTTGCCCCGTCTACCTGACATCTTGTGTCCCGGTTTCTGCTGGCATGAAACCCGGACACAGCATTCAAAACCCGGACTGTCCGGGTGAATCCTGGTGAGGTGACAAACCTCCTTGGTTGTCCAAACTGGAAGGGGGGGTCATGTGACAGCGGCCCGTGTCCGGGGGGGTCATGTGAC